>NW_023416318.1:22075234-22357734 GCF_014108235.1 Myotis myotis
TAAAACACAAAATGGTCAGGACTGCTCTGGACAGAGGATAATGCAAACTAGCTTTGCTGGAAATGAGCTGCAAAATACCTTCATTTTCTACTACAGTGAAACCCTGATAAAATCACAACTGTTAAGGTCATACAGTATATCAGGTGGAATCACAGTCTTTAGAACTCCATTATTAATGCAGACAACCTCACAATCAAAGAGGATGAGAGCACAGTTTCCAGATGCCAATGATTTGATCCTATCTTATTTGGCTGTTTACATTTCAATAATGTGACTGTATAAATTTAAATAATATGCGCCACCAACAGATGGATCCCAGTGAAAAGCTGCGCCTTCTCTGAGACCCTAAATGGACACTATATGGTGCTTTACAATTTATTTGAGCAGAGCTCATATTTAAAAAAAAAAAATGGGGTGGGGAATAAAAAGAGAGAGACTCGTTTCTTCTGCCATTATGGAAATAAAAGGACCACCGCTTTCGTTGGTGGCTGTCTGTGCCAAGGAAACATAAAGTCCTCTAACCTCCGATACAATGTACCCATAAGGTACCAAGCATCAAAGCATATTAAAAGATATTAACTGCATATTTGCTTATGAACAAGATAAAAAGCTGTAGGGCCTCCAGGTTCTCAAGCTGTGAGTGGAACAGCTTTGCAATTTGCCTGCAAAACTGCATTTTGATCTTAATGAATATAAAATGGCTGCCATTAAAAGTAAAACAGATTATTTCGGGTCTTCCAGGGCCCATAGCTCTTTGCCGGCCTTGGAGGGCCACTATGATCTTTCATTAAAATCTCACAGCAGGGCTCCCTCACCAGCAAATCAAGCCTTGCAGTCTAGGAGATTGGCTACATTTAAAAGTAATTTTCAGAAATCTACACAGATTTTCAATTTGGTAATGAAAGCCATAAGAGAATGCAGGCGGCATTTTGTCGAATATTGTTACTGATCCAGCGCTCACATTCGTTAGAAATTAAACTGCCCCGCAACTATCGCACTGATGGCAGCTTGCCATTTCGGCTGCGTTCTAATCTCCGCTTGTGAATGAGGAGCATGTGCTAATTGTTGTCATCCTTACTGCGGGGCAGTCCTTCCCCAACAGACAGATTTTACCTGCTCAGAGGTGGAACCCTTCACTTTGTCACCAAACAAGTTGGAACGGAGTTGCTGCTGCTTTGTCAAGAGGGACAGCCAGCATCATCGGCAAAAGCAAGAGGGACTCAAATCAGAAATCCAGTGTTTTTCTTTTATGTGGACCCGTCCGTTTGTCTGTTAGTCACGCCTAAGTTTTCTGAAGTCCTCCAGTAGGCAAACTGTCAATCCTTTCATGTTACTCCCCAAAACAGTCTAAAAACACTGTGGACAATTATGGTAAAATCAGTGGTAGTATAAAAGGGGGGTTAAGGTGCTTAAAAGGATCTTACTTGCTATCCAAAGGTGTGTGTGTGGGGAGGGGGACTGGGGGGGCACACCTAAAACCTGAAATGCCACTGGCTTTCAAAAGAAAGTGTGCCCTAGCCTGTTGGGCTCAGCGGATAGAGTGTCAGCCTGTGGACTGAAGGTCCAGGGTTGGTTTCTGGTCAAGGGCACATAGATCAGTTGTAGGCTCCTCCCCAACCCAGACCCTGGTGGGGGGTGGGGTGGGGAGGGGTGTGCAGGAGGCAACCCATAGATGTCTTTCTCTCACATCGATATTTCTCTCTGTTGTTCCCTCTCCCACTCCCTCTAAAAATCAATGGAAAAATATCCTCAGGTGAGGATCAAAAATAAATAAATAAATAGATAAAGTTTGACCCTTTAACTCCATTCCTAGATTCTCCAATCTAGGAGGCTAAGGACCTGTTATCCCAAGGTAAATAGTTCTACGGGAAAAATCACCTAGACCAGTGGTCGGCAAACTGCGGCTCTCGAGCCACATGCGGCTCTTTGGCCCCTTGAGTGTGGCTCTTCCACAAAATACCGACTTCTGCGCATGGGCCACGAAGTTTCAATCACACTGTGTGCGCGCCCGCACGTGGTATTTTGTGGAAGAGCCACACTCAAGGGGCCAAAGAGCCGCATGTGGCTCGAGAGCCGCAGTTTGCCGACCACTGACCTAGACCCACAATTATGTGGTTCCTGGTGAGGAAGAGCAGCAGAGAGAGGGAAAAATGAACAAATACAGCATCTGGAGGAGTCATGCAGGCAGACATCTGAATACAGAAAAGGGTATCAGACAATTATGAATGAAAACATGATTAGATAGAAAAAAATCACATAAGTATGCTTCCCAAGACAGTAATTTTGCCTTTGCATTTCCTTATACGTAATTTATATAAGTGAGGAAAGTTACTTTTCTGAGATTCTAGAAACAAAAATGTCAGATTATGCTTCCCTTTTGGAAATGCATTCAATAAATTTTCTTTATTTGGTAATTCTCTTTACCTGGCATCTTTAGGGCAAAGCACTTCTCTGCACTAAAAATGTGACGGACAACAAGAGCAGCTCTCCACTTCTCTCACTGACTGAATACAAATTCTTCCTGCTGATATAGGGAGTCTCCATTGAAAATAACAATTCTTGTTGGCACAGCACTGGTAGCCACAGAGCATACATGCAATACGCAAAAGATGTGTTTATTTTTCAGGGAACGAAGCAGGCATGTTGTGGTTCAGTGTAAGCATGTCTTAGTTCCTTCTAGCATATGAGAGTCTTTTTTTCTTTTTTTTAAAGTATAGTTTTAATTGGTTGGCATGTCTATGAGTTTAAGGGAATGACACTGGGGCACCTAATAAGCTGCCACTGCTAACGTGCATTAGTTTTTGAAAACTCAGGTCAATTCCTTGTCTCCGTGGCCTCCAGAGACCAATAGATACAAACAACTTAGTAAGCAGTTTTTTTCTCTGTTCCACCTGTAGTTGCTATTCTAATTGCAGGAAGCATTCATGTAAAATGTTAGGGCTTTAAACGCCCAAAGTGACACTGAAGGAAATTTTGCTGAATCCTCCTGAACTCAGAAGTCTGAGACTTCTTTTATTTCACCTGTCGTCAGTTGTTCTAATATTCTTCTGAGAGCTCCCAGGTAAATTTTGACAATTGTATACTGTAAGGTTTCTTTTAACATTATTTTGGCCTCTGCTAAATTATGGGCAGGGTGATGGCACATTACTGATTCTGACTCTCAAGTATTAAAATATAACAGATATTAATATCCCTCTAATTACTGGAGTAGGGAAAAAACTGCACTTTAGGTCAGAGAAGTTAATATAATTAGTCTTCAGGAAATCAAGTTAAGTTTTACTAGTTATAATAAAATGTAATTATTTATTTGCTTTGTTCCAGAAACATAATTCTATGGAAAGAAGCATTGTCCTTGCTTTGTCACTTTGACTTTATTAATTCTGTTGGAAAACACACATACACAATATCCATACATATATATATTTAAAAATAAAGTGAAATATAAAACATTTACAGCCTTTTCAAGGGACATAGCATTTTTTCAAGAAATATTTTTATTGCATTTTGGACTTGTTTTTTTTCCCTATCTTTTCATTGGAAATTGCAGATATGACATTTTAATTTCCTATTACAATTAGTTTTTATTTTATTTTATTTTATTGAATTTATTGGGGTGACATTGGTTAATAAAACTATATATGTTTCTGGTATACAATTCTACAGTATGTGATCTGTATATTGTATTGTGTGTTTACCACTCCAAATCAAGTCTCCTTCCATCACCATTTATCCCTCTTTACCTTCTTCTACCTCTCCCCACACCCCCCTTTCCTCTGGCAAGCACCATACTATTGTCTGTGTTCATGAGTTTTTCTTTTTTTTTTCTTTTCTTTGCTTAATCCCT
This sequence comes from Myotis myotis, assembly GCF_014108235.1. NCBI lineage: Eukaryota > Metazoa > Chordata > Mammalia > Chiroptera > Vespertilionidae > Myotis > Myotis myotis. The sequence continues at coordinate 22,079,079 of NW_023416318.1, forward strand.
TCACTCTCTCACCCAGACCCAAACCTACTCCCCTCTCACAGCTGTCAGTCTGTTCTCTGTATCCATTAATCTGACATCACTTTGTTTGTTATTTTACTTTGTTCATTAGATTCCACATATAAGTAAAATCATATGGTACTTGTATTTCTCAGTCTGCCTTATTTCATTCAGCATATTCTCCGGGTCCATCCATGCTGTTGCAAAACGTAAGATTTCCTTCTTTTTTATGGCTGAGTAGTATTCCATTTTGTAAATGGAATCAACAAAATGAAAAGACAACCCACTGGATGAGAGAACATATTTGCTGATATATATGATAAGGGCTTAATATCCAAAATTTGTAAGGAACTTATGACACTCAACACCTAAAAACAATTCAATTAAGAAATGGGCAAAGGACTTGAATAGGCATTTCTCCAAAGAGGACATACAGATGGGAGCTACCTTAAAATATTAAAAATGGAATTGTCTGCCTTATGAACCATCAACCACTTATGGGAATATACCTGAAGAAACCGAAAACACTAATTTAAAAAATGTAGTATGCACCTCTATGTTCACTGCAGCATTATTTACAATCGCCAAGATTTGGAAGTAACCTAAGTGTCCATCAGTAGATGAGTATATAAAAAAGCTGTAGTACATTTACAATTATTTTTTTCAACTAAATGGTAAGCTCCATAATTGGGGGGTGGGGGGAGAGGGCAGGTATGTTGTGGCTATTTAAAAGTATGCATCTACTAAAATTCATACTTATCTTAAAGTTTCATTCTTAAATATAGAGCTCTATGTTAAAATTTAATGTCTATATAAAATGGAACTTTTAAAAAAAGTTTTAACTATTATACTGTTTTGATCAAGTAAAGTTTTTTTTTTTAATTTTGTTGTTTTGACAATGTAATATACTATACTATATGTTAGACCTACTGACTGGCTTGAAATGCAACATTCTACTACATACTCATACTTTTGCATTGATTTAAATGCACCTCATGGTGTCAACCTCCAAGTGATAAATGTGTTTAATTCCAAAAGCTAATTGGTAAATTGTGTTAGAATTTGGAATTAATTTTTTCATGAATATAATACTTAAAGAACAGTTTGCTTCCAAGCACAGCACATGAGAAACAAACTTGTTATCATGTAGCTGAACTAAAATTCAAACTGCCTTGGGCTGGCCTTTGGTTCCAGGAAACAGGAGAACATGAAAAGAAGAGATGAGTTACTAAGGGACCAGCAGAAGAAGATGTGGAAGGAGTGTGGTTTCTTTTTTTCCTATTCAGAGCTTGAGTTCTCCTCTTTCACATGCAAACAATCCTGGACCCAGGCCTAGACTGGGTATCTGCGACCCCACACTGCCCCAAACATTCTGTTGTTCCTGAACTAAGGTTGTCCATATCCATAAAGCTTTTTTTAAAATATATATTTTATTGATTTTTTACAGAGAGGAAGGGAAAGAAATAGAGAGTTAGAAACATCGATGAGAGAGAAACATCGATCAGCTGCCTCTTGCACACCCCCCCACTGGGGATGTGCCCACAACCAAGGTACATAACCTTGACTGGAATCGAACCCGGGACCCTTCAGTCTGCAGGCGGACGCTCTATCCACTGAGCTAAACTGGTCTGGGCAAAGCTTTTATAATTCCCAAAGCAACTACTTCTCTTCCATCCTCCTGGCCCTATAATCACATTCTAAATGCTGTTAAATAAATATTGGGAACAATAAGGAGTAAAGACAAGGAAACTGCAATGAAGACCTCCAATTTATAGGTAGGTACTTCTGCTTTGGGTTTGAACAAGGAAGCTCAGTAACTGAGTGTTCCGTGCAACATATATATCTAAACCATGCAGAACATGAATTAATGGCAGCATTATCAGGCACACCACTCAACCTTCCCCCAACTCCCTACCAAAACACATGATCCTGTAATAGCAGCCTAGGCTGCAGACCGGCCCTCTGAGCGGCTGCACTGTGGGAGCGCAATGATCACCAGGGGGCAGCTCCTGCATTAAGTGTCTGCCCCCTGGTGGTCAGTGCACATTACAGTGACTGGTTGACCAGTCATTCTGGTTGTTCTGCTCTTCGGTTGTTGGGCTTTTATTATTTAGGACTAGAGGCCCGGTGCATGGAAATTCATGCACTGGAGGGGGAGTCCCTCAGCCCGGTCTGCCCCCTCTCACAGTCGGGGAGCCCTCAGGAGCAGGAGGCAACCTGGCGATCAGGGGAAGGTGACACCCCCATTACACCTCTGCTCCTGCCACTGCCGGCAGCACAAGCCTCAGCTAACCCTGGTTACCTGCGCCTCTGGCCAGCCCTGAGGGGACTAGGGGACTCCAGAGGCAGGCGCGTGGAGCGGCCAGGCCCATCTGTGGGGGGGCCCAGCCTTGCTGTACACCTGCCACCCTAACAGGGCTGAGGGGACTGGGTGCCGCCATCTTGTGGCTAGGGGTGCCACCATCTTTGAGGGCATGGCAATGAATTAGCATATCCCCTCCTTATTGGCTGTGGGCACCGCCATCTTTGCAGCCTGCTGCTCATTTGGTCATCCCTCACTAAGCCCCCTGCTGGCCTGGTTGCCCCACACAGACTGTTCGGTCGCCCGTTCGGTTGCGACAGTCACTTGGGTTTTTATATATATAGATATGGAGCTCCTTCCATGGATGATCTGTGTGGACTTCCCATATGAGCAGTGACAATCTCCCTCCCACTGCACACAATAAGGAGGATTTTCAGGCCGGTCATATTACAAGAGTTCTATCAGCTTCTCCAAGAGTCGGAGGTGGAGGGAGGGAGTTGTTGGCTCTCTACCAAAGAGTTCATGAGTTCACATTTAGACATTATGTGACTAAAAGGGATGAACTATTTTCCTGGGATATAAATACAAAATGTGTGAACAGATTCCATTCTCTTCTGTGATTATATATGATAATCAATGCTAGGAGATACAGTTACTGGCTCATGTATGGCCCTGAAGAGATGAGGAAGAAGCTGAAGGACATGGACATGTAGGCAGTAGCTGAGAACCCATGGGAACTTTGGGCAAGCATGAGGTGATGCTTAAGAGGACTTTTTCCCTATACTTCCTGATGGCAGAACAGTGTTGAGGGTCCTCTGCACACAGAGAAGTGGTCCTTTGAATATTGGGCCAATGCATATGGACAAAAATGCCATAGCTAAACAAACTGTGCTTAAACTTGAATCCCAAAAGGCAAAAGCTAATGAAACTTCAAAACCTGGTACTGGGCTGGATCAAGAGATGCGATTTAGAAAGTATGAAATTGTAAAAGTGTTGTCTGGGATTTTTCAGAAGAAAACAATAGCAAAGGTGGGCAGAAACTGTATACTTGTCCTATATGTTCACATATAACATTTACCACACTAAAAACAATACATTGAACATGGAACTTTAATATAAAAGTTAAATATGACCTAGACCTCTGTCATGTCTTTGTGAGATGTGGGGCTCATGTCCAGTAGGGGTCCCCAAATCATCTGTGGTCCTTTACTAGTGTTTTGTTTCTTTCTAATTTGGTTTAAACCAATAGTTTTGCATAATGCAATAAAAATAAATTACTAGAAAAAGAAAACTTTTTTAAAGGCATGTAAAATTCAAGCCTTGATTTTTTATTATTAGATTCAACATACATACAATTATTTTTGTCAAACTGCTTTAAAAGTTTTGACATGCTTACTTTCCATTTCTGTACTTATCCTTTAGCAAGCCAATAATAAACAGCTCACAGGCTGGCACTGCTCTGAGCCACGTTTTGAATGGGTATAATTGGCCCAAAAAGAGTTTATCACATGGATGTGGTTTTAATACTTTATATGAAGAAGACAGGGGCATGAATGGCACTGATGAGGACCGATGATAGAATACCTTTTGGTGAGGTTAAAAGGAGAGGGAACTCTTAATGGCATCATTTCAGGAGAGGACTGACTACCTGTTCCATGCCTTCCTAACGTAGATCCCAAAAGTAACACACAGAGTGATGGGGAGACTTTCTCCCAAACACTTGCCAGAAGTCTCTTCCAAATGACAATTTTCTGGTAAGTTCCTGGCTTGCCTTCTGTCATTTACATCTTTAAGAAGGATGAGAGATAAATTTGAAGAATTTTTATTTTGAATTTATTTTCACCAAGGAGGATGATTTGGTTGGTGAACTAAACTGATGAGAAACTTGGAAGAACGTAACCTGTCATCTTCAAACCTTTTATATCTACACAAAAAATAATTCTGGACATAGGTATTTACCCTAGAATATAGGGAAGTGGGTATCAAAATAGAGAAAATGTAGATATGATCCTATGGCAAAATCATTAATGACAAAATAAGACTATTTTTAAAATTCTGATAGGATAATCACAGATTATTCCAAAGGGTATATATATATATATATATATATATATATATATATATATATATATATATATGCATTCTTTCTCCCTTTTAAAAACTATTGAATGCAGAACACAGGCACATACCCAAAATGGAAGGCTGAATAGGCTGTGAGGAACCAGTATAAAAAAGTGCTATACGAATGTTGTCAGGACAGGTAAAGCTTGGCTATAGGTTGAAAAACTGCCAAGGACAACAGAAAGCTATGTTAAGTTCTGTTTGTAAAGAAGAACAAAGGGATAGGTACATTGATTGGGGCATGCAGCAAAATGTTAACAGATGTCACAGGGAAAACAGACTATTAAACTCCTGTTTTGACTCTATGGTCTCCATCAGGAAAAATGATCGTCAAACTGAAGAGGGCAGAGCAAGCAGAGAGTGAACTGGGGCCCCAAGTAAGTCAAGACCGACTAAAATACAACCTAGTTGTTTCAAATGAGTTCAAGGCTCCAGACCATATAAATGATCTCTCAGGTTATTGAAAGAATCTAAAAAATATGGGGGTCCAGAGATATGATTGTGGAAGCCTAATCAATGATTTTTTTTTTTTTTTTAGAATTATGGTCTAATCACAGATGCCCAGGGATTAGTATGGTCTGCAAGAAGAAGTGCTTTTTTAAAAAATATGTTTTTATTGATTTTAGAGAGAGAGGGAAAAAGAGAGAGAGAGAGATAAACATCGATTCACTGCCTCCTGGCACGCTGGGGATCGAGCCCGCAACTCAGGCATGTGCCCTGACTGGGAATCAAACTGGTGACCTCTTGGTTCATGGGATGCTACTCAACCACTTAGCAACACTGGCCAGGCCATAAGGGAAAACTTAAATTATAAAAACAGGCAAATATCTGGGATATACCTCTAGCAAAACTCTAGAACTGATTATCTCACTCATGGGTTGTTTGTGCTTAATGAAAGAAGTAGTGATCTTCAACTAACAGAAGTTAATCTCTCCCTCCCTCCCTCCCTCCCATCCTCCCTTCCCTACCAACATCACTCCCTTTCTTCCATTCCCTCTTTTCTTTTCTTTTTTCTCCCCTGTTTTATAGAATGATTAGCCAAATAGTTTGGGGAAATGGCTCTCAGCATCATCAAGGCATTTAACACATTACTGCATAACACAATTGTACACACACACACACACACACACACACACAAAGAAGAAGAAAAAGGAAAAAAGTCAGTGTAATTAGGGTGATTCAAAACTGGTTGAACAAATGTTTTCCAAAGAATGCTTGCTAATTAATTGGGGGCAACCTGGAGAGTCTCTAGTGACATGTGCCTTTTGGACTTCATTTTACCCCCTTGTTCTTTCTCTTCTTGTACGTAGCTTTACTCCAAGGCTTGCCATATTCTATGAAATATATGCTCTTGTGTTTGTCTTAATTAGATTCTACAAATACATAGGCATTTGGTGCCCACTCTGTATGGATCAGATGGGCTCTGGCAATATGCGCTGGGTGAGATCCAATGCTTTCCTTTAAGTAGCACATAGCTTAATGGGAAACAGAGGAGGGAGTCAGCAGTTATAATGAAAGCAGTACACAGAAAGGATGTGAACATGTGCTGTGTCCCAACCTTTTTCTAGGCACAGTGCTAAGGGCTTCGCATATTCCATCAAATGCCCTCAGAAACCATATGAGGTAGCTTTGATTATCCCAGGGAACTGATGAATAAGACGAAGCCCAGAGAGATCAGTCCGCATGCCCCAGGGCAAACCTCAAGTCAGATGTAGAACCAGAATTCAAAATCAGGTACTGGATTCCAAAGCATGTGCTCTGGTCTTCCTCACAGCAAAAGCACCTGCGTCAGGAACACGGTGGCCAATGGCCAGCCAAGAGCAGTTTCCCCGAGTGTCCTGGAGTACCCAGGAGATCTCCCCAGAACAGGGGCGCCTAGCCTGAGAGAGATACAGATGGAAGCCACAGAGTTTGGCTGAGTGTTGAGGAAGAAGTTTTGGCTGAGGGAATGACCTGCAAAATCAATGAGGTCTGAAAGGACAAGAGCGCATGTGGCTGCATTTTACGCTCACGTGCCAGTATAGAAAGCATCTGGGAGGAGTCAGGTCACGGCCTAATGGAAAGAGAAATAGAGAAGTGATAGCAGACCCACATTCTCTCTCTCTCTCTCTCTCTCCCTCTCTCTCTCCTTCGAACCCCTCTCTGTCTCACACACACAGAATAATTTATTTGAATCTGTATTATTAATAATTATTAATTACAAAATATGAATTTTCAGTGCATTATGTTCCCTTGCTACTTTATTTTTTGTGTTATCTTATTCCTTTCTATATTCTCCTTCATTCTACTTCAATTTTCCTCTATACATTCAACAGATGTACTTCAATTTATGCATGAAATGGGTTCTTGCAAAGTTATGTGATTTTTTTTTCAGCAAATGAAATATTACATTAAAGATATGAGGGAAGTTCCCTCCTAAAGTAACCTTATACCAAATAGCTTTCTAAAGCAAATAATGACCCTATAACCAATCTTGCTCTAAATCTAGATTTTCATATATCAGCTTTGACTAAGAAAAGATACATCTATACTTTATTTTTACATCTCTCTGCAAGCAGTACTGCAACATAATGGTATGCCAATTTGAAATACCATAATTTTTATACTTTTTCACTTCTCACAATGCAATCTTAGAAAATGTATTATTTTCTATGTCATACTCATGCATGCTTTCTTTTCCTGGGTGGCTTAGCGTTTCCTTCCCCCTAAGGTTGGGCAGGTTGGCAGTAAGCGACAAATTTAGATAATCACCCTGCATAAGGTAATTAGAATGTGCTGTGTCCGGTACAAAGTCCTGTGTATGAATTTTTACAACAGACCTTTGAGAATGAACAATTTTCTTGACCGCTTTACAAGTTAACTGAGACTCAGAGAAGTTGAGGAGTTTTGACAGGTGTCCAAGCCAGGCTCTGATCCCAGTCAGCCTGACCTTGGAGCCACAAAATACCTACTATGGCATGTATCTTCTTCTTCTTAGAATAATGGAAGTTAAGAAAAATGTTGTTCTTACAGGAGGTGACAAAGCCTTTGTTGGATGTCGGTGGTAAAAAGAGCGTTCTTATGGGAACGGAAATAGGCTCTAGCAATTTCTCTGCTGTCAGTTGTCTGAACAAGACATATACTTGCTCAGGCCTCAGTTTTTCCATCTGTGAAATGGAATTCCTAAGGTCTTCTCTGCCAGGCACATTAGCCTTCCACTGTCCTGCTAGAACACTGTACATATTGACTGCCCCCTCTTTTTCCATTTGTTTTACCAGGAAGTGAATTCAGATCAACAATTGTAACACAAGGAAACACTTTCACTGGCTAATTAAAAATTCAAGTATGTTAAAGAAGAAAATTGGAAGAAAAAATAATTCTGCTTTTTTGGCTGCTATGGGTCAGGATGTCAGCCCCAGGCAGCATTGTTCTTAAGCCAACTATCTTTTATCAGTGAAAAAAAAAAAAACCACCACCAACAGAATATATAGCTGTAATCTTAGATCTAAGAGGAAAGATTCAGATCTTTCTGATGCAGCCAGACCACTGGTTTTGAAAAAGCATGAAGAGTTTCCAAGATGAAAGTCTTGTGCTCATTCCTGGCTGTTAACTAAGTCAGTGCCCTGGAGAGCCCCCTTCCCCAGATGCAGACACTCTGTCCCCAGCGCCTCAGAGCATAGGCCTTCCCAACCCTACTATTCACCAAGAGAAAGAACGAGCTTCTGATTACCTCTCTTTTGCTTCTTTTCTTTTAGGATCAAGGTGACTTATAAACAGCTTCAATAAAAATGATTTTTTTCCCTAAGCGTCTTCTCAATAATGTCTCTGAGAAAGCAGAGGGGCTAAAAGATACGTGACATTCACCAATTTTGCCCCTAAAGCCACAGAATCCACACGAGCAATTTCTTCATTTGACCAAAATGAATGGTCATCACAAAAACAAATGTAACTTTGGTATCCCTGATTTGGCTGAGACAGCTTAAGGGCTCAAACTTAATAGACTTCTTCTGACCGATTAGGATCTCAGTGCCGGCTGCATCATCCTGTCGGAGCCGATAGCCGAGTCCAAACCACGGGCACGGAGCTGCCCTTGATCCATGACCTTAGCATACAAAATCACGGGCTGCAGGATGGCACAGGACTCCCAGGGAAGGAACTTTGAAGACAGTATTCATTTTGCTTTGTGGTATTTTACAAAAGACAATTAGCATTAAGAGTAGATTGATGCTTAAATAAAATGCCTAACAGGAAAAGCACATTTCTACATTCCAAAGGCCCGAGAAAAGCTGTGCCTAAGAAGGGATTAGCTATTATCAGATGATATTACGACTGGATTAATGATGTTTCACATTCACTATATTTATAAAAAAAAAAGTGGGGGGAAAAGAATAGGAATCTTTTAAGGAGCAGATAAGTGATTTCTGTCAACCTTAGAAGCTAAAAGAAAATATTTTGAAAGGACAGTAGTTATAATAGTATATTTACTGATAGATTCTTAATTAGAATTTTTTTTCTTTAAAAAACAGCCCTATATTTCAGTTAAATTACTGTTAACTCAGTCTGTAGACTGTGAGAAATGTGTGTGTGTGTGTGTGTGTATGTGTGTGTGTGTGTGTGTGTGTGTGAGAGAGAGAGAGAGAGAGAGAGAGAGAGAGAGAGAGAGAGAGAGACTCCTGCATAAATGCTTTCTTTATATTCCACCAGGTATTTTAAACCATTCTTATTTTAGGCAATTGTTTCTGTAATAGATACACTAAAGGTGATCATTTTATTTTATTGCTAGTCATTGCTGACTGAAATATTTTGCCAGATGAAAGTAATTACTATGACTATATTACTTTTCTAACCTGTTCTTGTGTATTGAGTCTCAGGCACTCATAGTGTGACATTCTGTTACCCTGTTTTACACACACACACACACACACACACACACACACACACAAGTCATATGATGCTGTGCTATGGCCTTACTTATATAAAAACATACACCTGTTATTCTCTCTCTCTCTCTCTCTCTCTCTCTCTCTTCATTTTACTTTTTTTACTGACTGTATCTTTACATCTCCAGGGGTTACAAGAAAACGCTTACCTTGTGTAGAAAGGTAAAGATGAGAAAAGTTGAACAATGCGATAACTAATGTCAGTATTACAGGCAAGAAAATAGAACAAATCACTTAGACCCGTGGTCGGCAAACTGCGGCTCGTGAGCCACATACGGCTCTTTGGCCCCTTGAGTGTGGCTCTTCCTAAGCCTTAGGAGTACCCTAATTAAGTTAATAACAATGTACCTACCTATATAGTTTAAGTTTAAAAAATTTGGCTCTCAAAAGAAATTTCAATCTTTGTACTGTCGATATTTGGCTCTGTTGATTAATGAGTTTGCTGACCACTGACTTAGACCAATGATAATAAATAAAAGCAACCCATATCATATCAAGACAGGGTGGAAGGAGAAGGTTAGAAGGAAGAAAGAAAAGTAGAAAAGAAGGAAGGAGGAAGAGATGGAGGGAGGTGGGAGAGATGGAGGAAAGAATCCACAGAGCAGAGCTGATATCCACAAGTTCAATCCCACCAAGAATTTGTCCACCAGTATTACCTGTGGCTGCTATTTGCATATTGATATCATGTGCTGCCTGTCTGTTGTGCTCTAGAAACCAGCCCTGCAGACAGAACGGCACTGCATTCAAGAGCTTTTGTTTGGAAACATGGTCCAAGGCAAATACTACTGAAAATAACACTGTCTGTTAGCTTTCTGTTCTGACCCACTGGTTAATCATCCTGCACTTTTCAAGGGAAGCTTCACCTCCTCACGTTGTAGGCAGACAGGATGGCGGCCCTGGCCCCAGAAGCACCGGATCCAGCCGTGGGGCATGTGACATGGTAGGAGTTGAGTCCCAAAAATGATAAGAAAAGAGAGGCCCTCCTGCTCCCTTGATTTCCCTTCACAAACTACAATTCTCTCATCCTCCCCACAACACCTGCCAGCCCAGGATCTTCGCCTGAGTCCACGAGATTTCCTCAAAAGCCATTCAGCTCTCCATAGGGATTTGGTATTGATCCCAGAAGAAGGTGGGAGTCAACGCATTCCGGCTGCCAAGTTCAGGGAAAAGCCACGCTTTCGATGACACATATTAGACATCTGCGGTGGGGACGTGAACTTTTTTGCAGTGATGAGAGACGGCACTAGACGTGGTTCGCATCTCTCGGGAGACAGATGGGACCTTGCCACCAAGTACTGTGGGTGTGATCCCACCTGAGAGTCACAGTATGTTGTGATTTTTTTCCTCATTATTTTTAAACCTTTTCGATTCTTTTTTAATTGGAAGTATAGACCATGTTGGTCCCGGTCAAAGTCCTCAAAAGAGGCTGGCTCATTGGAGTCTTGCCAATGCTACTGCCAAGAGTTCCAAGAGCTTTATTTGCTGCTGGGAAAAAAAAAGGAAAAATCTTCATCCACAAAATGACTAATAGACATGCCAGCTCAGTCATTCTAAAAGTCCTCTGCACTCTCCGGGCATTCCCTACTGTGCCATACCCTCCGACCCCAAACCAGCTGGCAAGCTGTGGCTGGGAGTGGGAGACACTTTCTGAACCCCCATTGTTATGAGAAACAATGTTTCGTAGGTGATTCTATCACAAGGCTTCACCCAAGTCTGCTAGGTTCTACACCAAAATCACATGAAGTGAACAACTTCACAATTGCGCCCATCTGCAGGAATTAAGACCCATTCACCTGAGCCTGAAATAAAGCTGCCTCAAATCTGGTCACTCGGCAGCTCCTGCAGCTCTGGCTAGTTGCAGAGCTCTGAGCAGCTGCAGCCAGAGTGTGTCTGTTCATGGTCTTGTGAGGCAGCGGTTCTCAACCTGTGCGTCGCGACCCCTTTGGGGGTCGAACGACCCTTTCACAGGGGTCGCCTAAGACCATCGGAAAACACATATATAATTACATATTGTTTTGTGAAGAATCACTATGCTTTAATTATGTTCAATTTGTAAAAATGAAATTGGGGGTCACCACAACATGAGGAACTGTATTAAAGGGTCGCGGCATTAGGAAGGTTGAGAACCACCGTTGAGGGATTGGAGCTGAGGGTCTGAAAGGGAGATCTGGGCACAATAAGCAGCAGCAAGCCTGTCTGTGAGGCTGCGGATGGACAGTCTGAAGGATGGAGTGTGGAGAGGGCTCTGACCGAGCCCATGGAGCATCCCCTCCAGGAAAAAGAAGGAAGAAGGGAGATGGAAAGCAGGAGTGGGCTGCTGCAAGGCCAAGTGGGGCAGACAGGTCACAGGCGTGGCTTGGAGAAGTGACTGCTGGCCACCGGAGACGAACTCAAGGCCACTTTCAGTGGCATGGCAGGCACAGGACGAGTACAGGAAGGCGAAGGATGAAGTGGATGGGAAAGCACAGGAGTGGTATGCACTGTGTGAGATGCAGAGAAGTGAGCGGAGAAAAGTGTGAGTTACCCAGAAGAGGCAGCAGGGCCAAGGAAGGCAATAATCTAAAGTGCAAAGTATTTGCACAGGAAAATATTTTTAGCCAGCTCAGGCTTAATTTAAAGTGAAAAATGGTTGCGTAACTAAACATTCAATATTTTTAAATACTTATACATGAAAAGATATGATATGAATAGGAGGGGAACCTTTGGTGAAACAAAGAATTATAATAAATAATATTTGAAAGAATTATAATAAATACAATTTTTTGAGTTCACACAGTTCTTCATATACCCTCTAAAAGTCCTATGAGCCAGACCTTGTTGTTATTCCTAGTTTATAGATACAAACAACTTGCCCTGGGGTACAATTAGTGAGGGAGAGACACTGTCTGGTGTGTACCCTCCTCCCTGCCTTACCAAATTACTTCCATACCAAATTAATTCTTCAACAGAAGAAAAATGGCTTACATTTACTTTTTACAAGATTTTTAATAGAGAAGTTTATTTATTTATTTATCTATTTATTTATTTTTTAAATTTCTTTATTAAACAGGTTTCCTACAGCTATATCCCACAACCATTCACCTAGGCTTTATTCAAGAGTGTGTAACCACCAGCAGCTAGCTTAGAATTACCCTTTTTTTCTACCAACAATTCCAACTGCAAACGTCATGATCATGCTGTTTCCTTATCTATCCATCACAAAGGACAGCAGAAATGAAGGGGTTGCTAATATATAAATACCTCATACCTACTCAGACTTGCTCTTCTATGAGACACATGTGAAGGCAATTAATTTTCAAAGATATTAGTCTTCTCAACACATCTACACATCAAGACTGACATACACATTGCTGGTCTGATAGACTAATCATATCAACCTTTTTTTCTTAATTCCAAGAAAAAAACACCCACCTAAAGCAAGGTTTTTATAAAGGATAATTAAGCAAGCTAATATAGTACTAAGTGGAATACACAATAAGAATATGCACTAAAATATCTGCCTTGTGCCAGGCAGAACTGGTGTTTTAGGAGATTAACAATTATGATCGCCAGTCCTCTTCTGATTCTATAATATCTCACACAATCTTTTTTAAATTACTTTATTAACCTTTCCTCCTAGCACAGAAGTGCCCGATTATAGATAATATTTCAAAATCATCTGAGGTGTAAGTGTGTTTGATTTGCTCGGTAATTATTTGTCTACTTTATTACACTGGCCCAGCACACAAGCTCCTTGACCAGATTTATTTCAAGTCCAGTTAAGAAAAGGGTCACACCATTTTGTGGATCACTCCCGTTGGGCCCCAACGAACATGAAATTTTCATATTGGAGATGGGGACGGTGCATGGAAACAGTACATGTTAAACATGGAGAAATCCTTCCCTCCCCTGTCAGGAAGGGTTTCAGGCCCTGAGCTTAATGGAAAGAATGTTGTTCATTACTGAAAGGAAGGTGTTTCTTCCCTGCACGACTAGGATGCTGGGCACTGCAGTCTGAGCATGCAAATATCTGCTGATGAGGGCTAGAAGCCTGACTCACATCCCTCAGGTGGCCTTTCCCAGGGTCTCTATAACCTGTCCCTTGTTATTCATACCACCCAGGACATCACTTCTATTTTGATGTGAATCATGAATGCATTTCTGGCAGAGAGGAATGAGGAGGGGCCAGCCAGGAGGGGAGATCACAAATCTTGTTCTTCCCCCTCTGAGTCTGGAGGGAAGAGGCCCATCTGCGTATCACACTGGGCTCTGCCCAGGGAAACTTTGCTTGTTCCAACTTTACAACTCAGGAACAGGTGAAACTGATGCTGACGTGTTCTCAAAGATGAGAGTGCGCTGAGATGAAAGGCCGCCGCCAGGATAAGAGCACAAAGCCGGAGGACACTGTTGATTGTCCACAATCAACAAATTCTGAAATTTCCATATGTAGCCGGATTCCGGGGCCTCTGTTAGCCATTCGGGGTACGCTGGTCAGCTCAGTCACCCATGGAATTACAGTGGAGGGTGTGGACGCCAGTATTGTCGACCCAACCCGAGCATAAAAAAAACACAAAGTAAAATTCAGTGTCAGCACAAAGTTGACAGCGAATGATTATAACAGCTTCGGAGCTTGAAAAAGAGTGTAAATAACTAGGATCCCCTGCGGGCTCACTCAGCCTGCATACATAACAACCGTGATGGACAGCCTCTGTAGTAAAGCCGGGGAAACGAGGCACCGGGAAGATGCAAAAATTCCGCCAGCAAAGGGCCTTAACTGTCACCTTTCTGACTAAATCAGCTACTTTCATCGCGAGAGAAACAGAGCGGTAGGCTAGGCCTTTGCAAGACCGATGGCCCCTTCGCCTGGGAAGCGGGCATGTTAATTATCAGCCTCTCTGTGGTTATGCAGGCGCTGCAACCCCACCAGCTTTGGCACTTCGGGAACTCTCTTCCCCCTGATCTTTCATCTTTGGCGCTTTTAGTTCACAAAAGGCTGTTATTCAGAATAGCTATGCTTATTTATAGAATGCAAAGAGAAAGGCAAGAAAGGAACAAGCCGCCATCCCCAACTGAATTGGTACCTTATTAAACAGCGTTGACTCTAAATTTCATTTTCTTCGCTTTTTCGTGTGCTTATGCACACCGATGGCCACACACGCCTACCTCGCACCCAGCAATGAATGGTTTCAAGTACTGGGAAATGAGCAGTGCATCCTGGGGCGGCCTCCAGCCCAGAACAGGCTCTGCTTTGAGAGCACTGGGCCTCAGGAGCGCTGCACTTCAGAACTCAAAAGAAAGAAAAAAGGAGGTCTTCTGCACACACCTAGCTAGCACTCCACAGGTTTGTAATTCATTTACAAGATAATTAATCAATTAGCAAACGAGCCCTCTCCCCTTTGTTATTTATGCCGCAGAAGAATTGCATCTCCAAATGAAATGGCAGGCCACTTGTATGGAAACTTTGCCCTTCAAACACATTGGTCTTATTTATCTGAATTGAACAGATGCTTTGCAATGCCAGTCCATTGTAACTGGCCTGTTTGCTATTAGAACCTGAGTAAGATTTAAGCTAAACAGAAGAACATAAATATGACATCCTATAGACATTCATGATGATCAACTGTGCCATATCATCGCCAGCCATTGCTACTTATTCACATAGGAAAAGTGGGTGGAAATACACTTGACATTGCTAAAGGGGGAACTATAGTCACCAGGAGGAAAGGTGAAGATGGAACTTACACAGTTACTGGCTCTAGAGTACAACTCTGGGGTCTTTAAATACAAGTAAATTGCTGCAACATATACATTATGTTTACGGGCTCAATAATTTCCATTTCTTTCAGAGCTCCATATTATAGCAGGCACATCTTTGGAAAGCCAAGATAGCAGGCAGCATTTGCTTAGCGACCAGGGTGTTCACAGGGTGTCCCCAGATAACCGTCACTAGGGAGGAGGTCTGAGCAACAATAAAACTCCCATCAGACCCCACTCTGATCTGAGACTGGTCCAGAGAAGTTGTGGTTGTGAAATCCCTTTACCTTTCAGGGCCTCAAATGCCTCCACTGTAAAACACACGCGTTGAACTCTGTGATTTATTTTTGGTTCCTTGCACAGCTATTGTATTATGGATCTCTGCATCCTTCCATATTAACACGGCTGCCAGGTGGGATAATAGAAAACATCTTCCCCTCGAGCCAGGGCACGGGTCTCATAATATTTTTAAAGCAAAGAGGAGGGTCCCCTGATTCATACAAACATTTCAGCGGCCAAATGAGCAGGAAGTCTGTTTCTGTCACTGTGTTTTTAAGTCAACAATTATGTATTAAATGACTCCTGTGCACAGGAACAACGCAGGCATGGTGGGTCCATTTGCACAGGTGGGAAAATGGGTCAGCTATGTAACACTGAACCCCCGGTGAGCATGTGGTAGAAAAAGTCTGTCATCTCTTACTTCCATGGAGAAGGTGTGGGACAGGGGCAGCGACCCACGTAGTCACCTCCTAAGGCTTTAATAATAAAACAGCTCCCAGGAAAACTTCCCTAGCCCTTTGCTCTGTTGAGAAGGGACTTAAGAATAAAAAGCATTTGAATGTTTTAAAAGGAACCGTGCAACACAGTAAATGAGAAAATTAGAGAAAGGTCATTATAATATAAATGAATACCCTGAAAAACAAACAAACTTGCCCCAAACCTTTACTGTTCTTTTTCTCTTAAAAAAAAAACCAGAATGGTCAAATGTGTGCAGAAAAGCAAACTCTACTTAGCCATGCTGAGCAAAGCTGGATTTGTTCTCTCACAGGAATGAAAAGCACAACAGTGAATCTTGGAGGCATTATTTCTTAGCAGAATTAGCATAACCCAGCACATCAGAGTATTAAAATTTAAAAAGGATTTCAAACTGTCCTCGTATCATCAGCAGAGTCATGTCACAGATTTTTTTTATTAGTTCGGCAGGCTAGGTGTAATTGTATCAATATTTTAATGCTTGATGCATATTGCCTGTGATACATTGCTTGCATAAATAAAAAGCACCAATATTCAATTGCCAATGAAATAATCACATGCTCTAGATCTTTATTATATCATGCATTATTTAATTACAATAATCAGAGTCCTTCTGAAGGTAAAACAAGATTAAAAAGGTTTTGTTTTATTGGATCTATATATTTGATTTAAACTTTACATGTTTGCTTTACATTAAGAATTTATAAGGCATCAGTTCAAATGGTGCTATTATAAGAGTTTATTTCTTTTATAATTAGTACAGTATTCTTAAAGTCCTTTGACTACCAAAGATAATATTTCAGTATTTTAATGAGCTTTTTAAGTGTAATTGATGTAACAATCATTGAATTACACATTTCTACCTGAAGAATAATGAAGGAAACATTTTAATGAGAAATTTAATCATTATTAGCAAATGATCTACTAAACTGCCATTTGCTGACATTTAAAAGCTTAATAGCAGAAAACTGTATTTTCCTACATCTGCATCAACATCGATGGCGATTACTTTCCTGTTACTCTGATTTCCCAGGTTAACTTTCTACCATCACTAATTTATTTATAAATTTGAGAAAACTTTCTGTAACCCACAGTTGTCAGACCCTTCCAGAAAGTGTGGGGCTTGACACTTAGAGGGATAATTTAAATAAATTAGCCCCTTTTCCAGCCTTCAGCAGTTTTCAGCATAAAAGGGCTCTTTCTTGTGAGTACTCATGCTTGCATCAGCTTGATTTTGATGAATGCCCTGCGAATTCCCTGATAGTACCTCAGACAGAGAGATCTTAGACTGATGTCAACACGGTTTTTTTTTAAGCTCCCTCATTTCAAGAGCACATCAGCATTCGGTGGACGATAGACCTGAGCAAGAGAAGCCTACTGCTATGCAGCTTTGCCAGCTCTTGGGTTTTACTCCAACATGGAAATTTACAGAAATTTCTATGCCATAGGTGAGAGGTTAGAATGGAGACATCTAGTGAATTCCAGAACAATGAGTCTGGGGTATGACAAGATGATACCAGGTAGGCACGATTTGTTTGACCCTTGCTAGGCCATGAGAATCAGAAGCTCAGCCTTCAAGCTCAAGTATGGGAGAGTGCTAAGTTGCAGCCAGTGTGAAGGTTGGCACAGAAATGGCACCTCGGCAAAGCCTAACACATAGGAGTTGACTGCATTCCCCATGATTTTCAGATCTTTACTAGGTGTCTGGGTGCCCTGCTAGCTCCATAAGGGGCAATCACTACCAGAACTCCTGAAGGAGTGCTGCTTGTCTTGCTGTGTGACTTGTATGACGTGAAAAGTCAATCTAGAGGACAGAAGGGGATTTAGATACAAACACAAACACACTCATATGTATCGAATGCTCAGTGAGATCTGATTTATTTTTAAGTTGGAGTTCTGGTTTAGAGCCCTGGGAGTGAGTGGGCAGAGGGAGGAAAGAGAAAATGCAACCATTAAACTCACACCAGTTTCCTGAGGATCACCAAGGTGCAGACATACTACGTTTAGCCCAGCTGCCAATGTTTTCTATCGCAGAATTCTCACAGCTCTTTATTTTTTCTGTCTCTTAAAGAACTTGCCCTTTTTCGCTTTGCATGCTGGCATGGACTACATATTGGTGTCCCCCACTCTTCAAATGTATATGTTGAAATCCTACCCCTCCCCCCCCAGTGTGTTGGTATCAGGAGGTAGGGATTTGGGGAGGTGATTATAGGGTGCAGCCCTCTAGAATGGGATTTAGTGTCCTCATAAAAGAGACCCCAAAGAGTATCTCTCCCTCTTTCCCCTGCTGTGAGGATACAATGAAAGGACAGAAGTGTGCAACCTTGAAGAGGATGCTCACCAGAACCCGATCATGCTGGCATCCTGATCTAGTATTCTAGCCTTCAGAACTGTGACAAATAAATATCTGCTGTTTATAAGTTACACAATCAATACATGCTTTCAAAAAGATCTTTAGAATTTTTTTTAAAAATCATTTTTATTTTCCTGATAATTGAGGGAGAGCTTCTGTACCTGACTCTCAACAGCATGTCTTCAGTAGCCCTGACAGGCTGTGCTGGGCACTCCACCTGGGTGCCCAATGCCAGGTTTGCCTGCTGCTCACGAACGAGCAGACAATGAAAATGTTAGTAAATGACCTACAAGGGGTTGAAGGACTCAAGGAACTATTGATAGAACATGTCTCAAGGAAAGAGCAGAGGTGAGAAGCAATAAATATCTCAGCTTCCTTTTTGTTTTGGGTGGTCATGATACAGCAAGTGATCATTGATATTGTTTATGAAGAAAGACATCATTGCCAAACTCCAAAAAACAAGGCTGACATACTGTAGCAGACTATATTTTAAAGTTTATTTGCCAATTGCTTTTGATCTTGCAATAAAAATCAAAGTTGCAATGGACCACTAATAAAGTAGATCTCTTTGGCTAAATGCAGTATGACAGTTGCCTACAAAGGTGGCCCGTGTGTCATGTCTAAGGGGTGACACTGACATTTCTTTATTTTATTAAAAATTTTTGACATTTAATCTGTAAGATTTGGATATCATTTGTTCATAACTACAATATGTGTTTATAGAGATACAGGATATTTTTGGACAACTTTCAAGTTATAATTTAGATTTAAGTAAGCATAATTTTTCCAGATCTCCTATATCAGAGGGAAATACAGATGTAACATCAATGGAAATATCAGTAAATATCTGGCTGGAAATATGAAGGGTATTTTTAGAGAAAATGGGTCAGGAATAGTTATTAGAAATTTTTACCCAAATATTATTAGGATGGTGTTATTCAGTTGTGATACCATGTACTGAGGTACCATAAAGTATTCCCATGTGAGACACTAAATTTCTATCAGTATGCAACATTCTTCATTACAATTGAATTATAATAATACGAAATTTCATGCATGGGTAGGGTACCTAGGCCTGGCCGGTGATCAGGGCTGATCTGTGGGGCGACCAATGGAGCCATCAGGGTTGGGGCGGGGGGGCTCTGGCTCCCGCCTTGGCTGGCTTGGGGCCTGTGGGATGGGGGCAGCTCCTGTGTTGAACGTCTGCCCACTGGTAGTCAGTGTGCATCATAGCGACTGGTCATTCCACCAGTTGGTCCGCTGTTCAGTCGATTTTCATATTAGACTTTTATTATATAGGATCTGTCCAATAGAACTATTTCACTAAGCTACACTCAGGATAAGAAGAGAAGTTCAACTTGCTCTAAGGTAGAAATAAAGAAGGAAGGGAGGGAAGGAAGGAAAGAAAATAGAAAAAAGGAGGAAGGAAGAAAGAGCAAGAGAGAGAGAAGCAAACTATAATGTACAGCCCTAAGCCAATGCAGAGAAAAATGGAGTATTTTCTAGAATGTGAAACTTTGCCTCCTTAGAGCATAATAGGCAAGAAAACTTAGAGCAAGAAGCAGCTATAGTCAAATAGCAACACAGTGATGGAGGGCAACCACATGAATTGTATCCTAGTTGTGGAAGCAATTTCATTCCTTCAAGAGTGCCACCAAAGCATCTAGTATTCAAAAGTGTGCCATTAATGCAAAAGGGCAGAGAGATGGAAATAGCAGAAAATGAAAACAAGAATGAATTCAAATGAAAAGGGCTATTTAAACAAAAGCATCAGTATTCGTGTAAATATTTAATGATTCTCTTTTCCCTAATTACCTACGTTCTATCCATCATATTGGAATCCCAAATTCTCTCACTCTTCTAGTTAGCAAAGGAGATACAAACAAGTGCTACTTAAAAAAATGCATTTCTAAAAGGATACATCTAAAGGTTGGGGAGCATGAGATGAAAAACACAGAGAAGGTTAACAATGTCCGCTCAGGGCAGCATCATGTTGCTGCCAACAAAGGTGGTCAGTGACAAGTTTGCCCCACAGCTGCGAGGGCCTGATCCCAATTCAGGAGATCCTATCATACACATAAAAGCTTATAAAGAACATCAGAAAGCAGGTTCAATGAGGTGAGCCTCCCCTTCTATTGCTATCATTCAAGGACAATTTTTTTCACAAAAAAATATGAAAGCCCTCTATGCATGTAATCCAGGTAAATATGAGTCCAATTCAGGCTTCAGATCTACTTCCAAGTGCATCATTCTCACTTTCGATTAATAATTTGAAACATGTACGTATGCACCTATACTTCCCACACATGCACCCTGAATACATGGAAATTTGCCTGAAATACACATAATAAATTCTTTTTGGCGGGTAAACTATCCATTTACAAGTAAAAGAATCATGATTAGGACTTCCCTTATGCTTTAGCTTAAAATTTTCTTATTCTCCTTATCAAAATTATTATTTCCTCCCCACTTCATTTCTGCCTTCTCATGTCCTATTTTTTCCTTCAAGGCAAGCCCAAATCCAACCTCCTCTGTGAAAGATTTTGATCATCCACACTGGAAAAGAACTTCCCTTCTTTGGAAATACCATGGCATGTGTGTTATGTACAATTTATGCACATTGCACACGATACACTATTTACTGCCTTGTGTCAATAATTTTTTAAAATATAAATACTTTTTGTACAACTAGATTATAAGATCCTAGTGGGGAGAGTCATGCTATACAGGCATACCTCAGAGATCTTGTGGGTTCAGTTCCAGGTGATCACAATAAAGTGAGTATCACAATAAAGTGAATCAATATTTTGGGGGTGGAGGGTATTGTTTCAGTTTGAAAAAAGGTGACATCTGCAAAGCTCAATAAAATGAGGTAGGTATGCCTACATAGTGCAGCTGTTAAAAGGAAGGAATCCACGGGCTCCACTACTGTGTGCCCTGAGTAAATGCCCCACCCTCAGTAGAGAATGTGCTTCATCAAGTTGATCTGAGAATTAAATCAGAAAATGCAGGTGGCATAGTGCCTTGCACACAGAAAGGGTTCGATAAAAGTTAGCTATCGCCATCGTCACTGTTCCTCACAGGATGTTTTGTTCCTTGCACACCGCACGTGCTCAATGCTAATATTTTTGATCACCTGATGAGGAGATACCTAGGGCTTTTGCTATGGTAATATCTATTTCTCACTCTCTTAACAGTCCCCTAATCTCTCTTTTGGGAAACTTGCTGTCCCACACTATTAGCTCTTCCTCACCCAGACGTCACGTGGCCTAGCGTAAGCCCCTCATTCCATTGGCTAGAGGAAGGCATCAGAACCGATGTGATGCTAAGATATTGCCTAATTGATCCCTTCCCTATATGCTTTATGATCATTTCGGGCTTCTTTCCTTTCAATGTTATTCTTTTCCAGAAGTCATTCTAGGAAACCATATAAGACCATCACAGTGCTTTTCTAGATTTGGCAAATCCCAAAGTAGCAAGGGAGCATCACGATGCTGCCCAGCCCACACACAGCTCCTGAAAAGCAGACAGCTGTCAGCACTTGTCCAGCTGACCGCCCGCCCCCAATTTGTAGGCTGTACCATTCCACTGTCACTGAGATGCATCATTAATATTTTCCAAGCGGATACCTATTTGAACCCAATGTGGGCTCACCTGAGAATTCTGGCACATTTAGGCATGTTTAATACTGGTGGGGCACATGTCTTTGCAGGATATTTACCTAAAGAATCAGGTCCTCCTGGGAAAGTGGAGATGTTTGTGCTGGAGCAGTGAACTGCAAAAGAGGGGCTCCGCTACCAAGGAGAACAGCTGAACCCCAGGACTGTGTGGCTACTTTCTCCCACATGGGCTCCAGTCATAAGGGCATTTTTTGTAGTTCTGTGAATAAGTCTTGCTTTCCCCTATTTGTCTTCCCTG
The DNA here is from genome assembly GCF_014108235.1 of Myotis myotis. Lineage (NCBI taxonomy): Eukaryota > Metazoa > Chordata > Mammalia > Chiroptera > Vespertilionidae > Myotis > Myotis myotis. The sequence continues at coordinate 22,101,175 of NW_023416318.1, forward strand.
TATAAGCTCAAATGTTACTTCCTTTGAATCCTGGGGTAAAATGACTGCAACTGGAGGAAGGACAAAAACAAAACAAAGGTTGCTTCATAAAATCTCTCCCTGAATTATTCAGGCTTCAAGAAGTCAGCAGCAGTGGTAACAAAAGTGTGTAACCTGGAGAGTGCACCCCTTGGCAAAGGGCACGGGGAATCTTGGCATAGGTGTTGCTTGGCAGCAACTATTGCTTGGCATCAGCTACCACAGGGAGACACCTTCAAGAGGTGAGGCCATCCCATGTGGGTGGACCAACTCCTTCATCCGTAGTCATGGGAACCATCATCGTTGCCAGCAGCAGGAAAGAGCCACCCTTTTAGCAGTGGCAGAAGACAACCACAGAAACATAAGGGGAAGGAAGAGAAGGAAAAGACATCTTAGGCTAAGAGGACTAGTTTGAGAAGTGTAAACTGAGATGCTCCCTGGAAATCCCCAGCACCAGACATGTGAAGAAGCCTGAAATGATCATAAAGCACATAGGGAAGGGACTGGGAACATAGTCTTTGGTGATGGTTCCTGTGGTTCTGATCTTCCCCAGGACAGTCAGCCTCGCGAGCCCTGAGTTACATACGCGTGGAGGAGCAGCAAGCTTGAAAATGTGTGGAGACAGGGCTCTGCTGGTCCTGAAGTGAAAACAATTTTGAGCTAAAAAAAAAAAGTCCTTTTTTTTTTCCTTTCTCAAACCTAACATCCATTCCAATGTTAACAACCTAAAGCCTTTCAAAACATGGTGTGAGAACTTAATGCTGTCTTTTGTAATTGCTGAAACTTTTATTGAAAATGTTTGGTCCTAGGAGCTGTAGATCAGTCATACAAAAGTGAGCAACACATTTAAAAGGCAAATGATCCTGTGAAATGTCAGGCCCTGGAACTATTTTGGAGCTGCAGTTGGCAAAAACTGACAAAAATAGGTACTGCATGTAATCAGTAAAACGTCTCACTAAGTCTTCCAAACTTTATACATGAGTTTTGGAGCCTCAGATTTAGATGCTTATCTTTCAAATAAAATCCATGGGTCTGTTAAGAAAAATGTTTACCTATTTTTATGGCCTGACTTTTTATTAAAGGAGCATAATATACAGGTGTTTTATATATAGCTTTAGCCCTAAGTGCTGAAAATTGTAGTTGGGATTGCTGTGGGGAGGGAGGGGCTGGGGGGGGGGGAGGGGGATGTTAGTATTATCAGGACAGACTCTCTAGAACAGTGGTTCTCAACCTTCCTAATGCTGCGACCCTTTAATACAGGTCCTCATGTTGTGGTGACCCCCAATTTCATTGTTACAAATTGAACATAATTAAAGCATAGTGATTAATCACAAAAACAATATGTAATTATATATGTGTTTTCCGATGGTCTTAGGCGACCCCTGTGAAAGGGTCGTTTGACCCCCAAAGGGGTCGCGACCCACAGGTTGAGAACCGCTGCTCTAGAAGCTTTTCTTGCACCCCCTGTTTCTGCCAGGGACCACCAACTGCTTGTTCCTAACAAACACATGTAGGTCACTGAGGTGGAGAAAGCTTCTGGCCCATCAGTATTCATAGTTCAAAACTGAAAATTCAGACGTCGGGTCCTGGATCTTATTTCCCAACAAGAAGCCCTTAAGTGAGCAATAAGAGTGTTAACCAGTCACTGCTTCTAACCAAGATGAAGTCAAAGGGGCCACATTTAACTCTGCCTGAAAAAAACTGAAATGCCAGCTAGTAATAATGGTGTTCAAAACACTAGATATCAGGCAATAAACAGGGATCCTTAAGCAGTGACAACAAATGAGATGAGGCCTACGATTTCCATGAACATAGGCTCTGAGAGAGTTTTCAGGCGGTGGGATAGGGAAGGAGACCCAGGCAGAACCCAGCTGTTTCCTCAGTTGAAGAGACAGCTGAGTATGGGGTCAATGTAGGCAGTGACAGAGTACCAGAGAAAAGAGGACTGTACTGAGTAAGAACCTTGGGCAACTGCAGAGGCCTATAGCAGAGCACTTATCAACACAAGCCTGCGATGAAAAAGAAGTAGCAGAAAGGGTTAGAGAAAACACTGCCTGCTGCCCTCACAGGGCTGGGAGAAGGCTTATGCCCACCACAAAGACTGACAACCTCATATTCCCAGAGCACTGTGAAGATGTACAGAAGTTGCTTGCTCACTGGTGGGAAATAACTAGCCTTGGGTTAAACGCTGCTCTGTGCTCAAATTTTTTTAAAAGTAAGACCCTCCTTGCCCTTGATGGGTTTGGCTCGGTGGATAGAGCATTGGCCTGCAGACTGAAGGGTCCCAGGCTCAATTCCAGTCAAGGGTATGTGCCTTGGTTGCGGGCACATACCCAGTGGGGGGTGTGCAGGGGGCAGCTGATCGATGTTTCTCTCTCATCAATGTTTCTAGCTCTCTATCCTTCTCCCTTCCTCTTTGTGGAAAATCAATAAAATATATTAAAAAAAAAGTAAGACCCTCCAAAATTCAACTTTCAAGGTAACTTAGTTGTGTCCCAGAACAAAAGAAAAAAAATATTTATGGAAGTACAAAATTAACTAGCACCCAACAGGGTAAAAGATTACCAAGTATACAAAGAATCAGGAAAATGCAATGTTAATGATCAGTGAAATCAATAAATTAAAATGAACCCAAAATAGACACAACTGTTAGTATTAGAAGGCAAGAGTATTAAAACAGTTATAATTGTATTCTATTGGTTCAAAGAATTCAGGAGAAACATGGAGGTAATAAAACCAAACACTCCTAAGAGATGAAAACTAACCTGGATGGGATTAACAGCATATTAGTCATTGTAGGAGAAAATATTAGTAAATATTTTCTATCCCTCTCTATCCCTCTCCCTTCTTCTCTGTAAAAAAATAAAAATAAAAGCATCTGGAACCTAAGACACATTCCATACAGTGGAATAAATTTAAGAATTACAGCAGATTTCTCTTTAAAAATGATGTAAAGAAGAGGCCAGTAGAGAAACATCTTTGAACTATTGAAAGAAAACAAACAAACAAACCTGTAAACCCAGAATTCTATACCCAGGAAGAATACTTTTCAAAAATAAAGAAGTTAATTTTTTTTTCAGGTGTAATATTGCTAAAAAATTCAAGACCAACAGTTCCACATTACAATAAATTCTACACTCAACACACAATCTCTTAATTCTAGAATCTAATTATAATTTCTAGAAAATACCAATAAGCTCCATGGCTGCTGAGTGCTTGTTTATACTGATGGATTTAAGTGGTATGCTCATCCCTTGCTTTCCTCCTGATGTATCCACCAGCCATAAAGCTCTTCAGTTCAACATGCTCCTTTCACGGCTACCCATGTGATATAGACACTTCAATTTCTACGACTGCTTCTTGCTAGGCTTGGTGAGCACTTACTAAGTTCTCTGTACAGCACTGCACTGTTCTGTACATTTTTCAAAATTTAACTGCTTTATTCCTCACAAAGTCCCTATGAGAAAGAGGTAGTACCATCTCCATTTTATGGCAGATGAGATTGTTGCATAGGGACAGTAAGTAATATCTCCATGTTATAAAAGTAGTAAGAGGTAGAGATAAAGGTCAATCTCAGGCAGTCTGATTCCAGAATCTGTGCTCTAAACACTGTTTTATACCTTCTCTATATCCCAACCATGGTCACTTTAGTGAAGAGAGAGAATAACTGCTTATTTGACTTTGTGGAAATGGGAAGCTTAGGCATATAAAACTATTTTACTGGAGTAGTTGTTAACATGGTATAATCATAGACCCTACTTTAGAGAGAGAGAAAGAGAGGAAGGGAGAAGAGATGTATAATTAAAGAATACATAGATTCATTTGGGTGGGTTTGGAGGGTGCAGGGGAGATGAGGGAGAGTAGGAAACTGAGGGGGTCTCCTAGTTGATTCAGTGTTTAAAAGTTGGTAAAATATGTCATTAACTATGATGAGTTCAGTTTCCAATAGTGAATATAAAGTTCTCAGAGAATATTAAGGGTGAGATGTCCAAAAAATTGCTAGAAATTGGGTCTGAAGTTCAGGAAAGCAGTAATGCTGATGACCAAGAACTGAGGACTGTCCTCTACTATATGAAATCTCCAAGTAAGCTTGATGTAAGGTACCAAGCACACCAAAGACGTTCACACAGACTAACACTCAACATTCAGCAGTTTCATGGGAGCTAGTTGGTATTGCACATGAGAAAATAAGATGTATCTTAAACTAAAATGTAAATGATTTACTGCATCTGCACCTGAATCTTGGCAGGTAGCTCATCAGAGAAGCAAAGATTTATCAATCTCAGGGTGAACTCCTACAGAGGTGGAATCTCAGGCCCAAAGGATGTGGACATGGAGGTTAGGATCTGCTCTATTCTAAGAAGCACAGAATTGTGACACTGGATGCTACAGTGACTTTCCAGCCCAGGTTCTCATTTTTTTTCTTTTACAGGAACACCTATTAGAACATATATTTATTCCACTGAAAACCAGGTTTCTATTTAAGATTTGGGGCACCTCCCCAATGTGTGAGAGGCTTTGAAATATATATCTATATTTCAAAGGCAATGGTGAATATGGGCACTTTCTGCACTTTCCCTTCAATTTTACTGTGAATCTAAAATGGCTCTAAAAAAAACAAAGCCTTTAAAAAAGTTAATAACTGGAAGCATGGTAGCACCCTGCTTCAGATATTGCTCCCAAAGCCCAATGCTTTTAAAAATAAACAATTCATATTATTAATTAAGAAAATATAGGTGGTATGATAGTGTTAATACACCAACAAATAAGGGTGATTTTTAACATCTCTTACAGAAAAGACCTGAGCTATTACAGAGGTCTGTGAATTCACAGCAATGCAAGCAGTGCACCATACAAACCAGGAGTAATAAAACATCCTATAACAAAAACTTAGAGTCCCATATAAGTGGGGCGGGGGCGGGGGCGGGAGGGAGGGGGCGGTGATAGGGAAGACTGGATGGAAACGTCCATTTAAATATAGAACCCTGATGAATTTTCTTCTCTAGTGGAACCATAGTCACCAAAATAAGCTCACTGATACAGCTGTGGTGACATATGAGTTGGAACGCATGGCGTGTACAAAGGTGAGTAATAAAAGTGAAGCAAACGAGCAAATATATATCAAATGTGACTAAAATTATGTGTTTTCATTGTTAGGAGATGTAGTGCAATCCTCTTCTGGTGAATTCCAATTCAGCATTTCCTTGATATATCTTTTATAATTTTCACTCTAATTATAATGAAAATCATTTTTCAATGTAATTTTGCAATAAAAACGTATTTTTTCCCCTCATTACATAAGAATACGGTCTTCTGCAGTTACTGAGCTGGCTTACAATTTGCACACTGTAGCTTTCCTTTCTTACCATTTAATCTCTTCACAGTCTACAGATGTCAAGAGGTTCAGATTAAGCTTGTTAAAGATCCGCTTCACTCGAACTCGCTGATGATTATTTATTTAGCAGTTTTATGTAACCCTGTCGTTGATAAGCACTCTATTAATTTGCCGAGGGACAAATCAACACTAGTTATTTTTCTACCGGCTATTAGACTCGGTACTGCTGTTTGTTACAAACCACTTGCCAGTTAATTATAAATTATGGGTCCTCTTTGCCTATATTAATTGATATCTCCTCAGCCTTTGTAATACCAGACAAATAAATTGAAGGCAAGATTTATTAAGCAGTGTATGTCTTGTGTCTCTTGATTAGTATTCTTTACTTTTTAAACATTTATACTTGTTTATACAGATTTGACAGACCAATGCATTAGAGAAATCATCTTTGGGGTGTACTGTAATAAAGAAAGAAAAAGATTTAATAGGCTTCCTACAAATTTATGCCAAATGACCCACAATTCATTGTGAGCAGCGCCTAAAATGCCTTTTGACTTCGTGCTACAGACTGGTGAAGGCAGCTTCCCAATTATGCAAAAGCTAATATTCAAATGGTTTTAAAGTCTATGCATGCAGTTACTATAAGATAAACAAATATGATGTGCATAAACTTAAAAATCATACCACTTTACACATGCACTCTCCAATGTCTCTTCCCTTCACCTATTGCATATATGCATTCTATTATACATGCTTTTGCATAAATACAGAACCTATTTTTTTTTTACTTTTTGTTATTTAAACAATCTGTAGGAGTAATATGTGGTGAGAAAACAATAAGCTATAGCCATTTTTAATTTTTAGCAGCATGAATTATAGATGGCAATTGCCACAGGACATGCACCTTTCCATTTGCAGCCCACAGAGGAGCTGGAGTCAGAATTTAGGCCAGGTAGGAAGAAAAACAAGTTTACAAAAGAGAATCTTCACTTGTTAGCTCCCTGGACAGTATTGAGCATCGAAGAATTGCAAATTTAATGGGAAGGATTACCCAGAGGGTTATGGGATTATATTCTGATTTCAAAGTGCTTCAGAACCTAGCTAGTTGCCAAAAGATCCAGATCTCTGAAATCCTAATTTTGTATATAATTTCTCATTTAATTGGCAGTTTGGAACCCAGTTGTGTGTGCAGCATCTTAGATTCCTACTCTTTCCCCATCTGACATAAATCCCGCAAATGGACAATTAGCTCATTGGTGTGGGTGGATTGTTTTTCCATGAGTTCTCACAGGAAAGGAGATATATATTGGTCAAGAAGATCTATTATGATTTTCAACACACACATAATTGAAACCCTTCTCCAGCATATTCGTGTTTGACGATTTAAAGACTCCCCAATTAGAATTTAGAGGAAGCCTTTGGAGTAAAATTAGCCAGCTCATTCAGAAAACATGCACTCTGCTAATGTGATGGAAACTGACCTTGAGCCACTTTTTAATAATGAGATTTCAAGAATCATCTTCTCCTATCTACCATGCTACCTTTTGTTAGCTGTTTCTGGGCACACCTCCCAGTGGATGTCATGAGTGATAGAATTTTCCTGATAGCCTTGATTCATTGGATTATGCAGAAAATATGCTATTAATCATCCCTCACCAATTTATTATTTTGTCTGTATATCCTCCATGTTATCCTTCCTACCATTTACTATCTCATTGCTGGAAATCTCTCTCCCCTGTGGTCAAATAAGATCCAAGAGAAGTAAGATTTAAGTTATTAGTTACAACATAAAATTACTTTGATTAGCTGTGGATTGGAGTTGACACTAACCTCTCAAATAAATCATTTCTGATTATTCTCATTTCACATATTCACATTACTTTTGAACCCAATTACATGGTTAATCCATTATTTCCTGAACTACAGTGTACATTTTTAATACCTCATGTTATTTTATCATAACATAGTTGTTCTCAACTGGGGGCAATTTTACTCCCCAGGGAACATTTGGCAATATCTAGAGACACTTATGTTTGTCACAAATGGGGGAAGGGAAGGGATTGTTACTGGTATCTAATGAATAGAGGACAGAGATAACGCCAAACATCTTAACAATGCACAGAGCAGCTCCTACTACAAAAAGTTTACTGGTCCCAAATGTCAATCATTAAAAGGGTGAGAAATCCTACTATAACTCCTTGAAATAAACCTTTTCTTTATCAAAGGGGCATTAGTAAATAGAACAACAGTTTTTTGGGGGAAGGTTATAAACCTAATGATGACTACATTTATCGTATTCCAGTGGCCCATAGAAGTTGCCTCATGTGCTCACTGATACTGAAGCCAGCAGGAGGTGTTCAGGCAACATTGGGTTTGAAATGAATGTGCACACTTGGGAACTGAAGTGAATCATCTGTGAGGCCTGCCATGTATTACCTCATGAAATACTTTCAAGGCAAATATTAAACTCAGTTCTATTCAACTCAAAGAGTTGAATTGGGAACTCTGAGTGGTCAGTGGGAGAAGTTCTGAATTACATAGTCTGTTGAGGCAATCTGGTCATGGAGCAACATGCAGAAGGGGAAGCACAGGTGGATAAAGGGCATGAAGTGGATCTTAGCATACCTGGGAAAACACACAGATTTACTAGCCTGAGATACAAATCTTTTCATTCAACAAAGGTTTACTGACATCCAGTGGGTATAAAGTACTATGTCCAATAACAGTTATCTTCAAACCTTTATCTCTCCACCCCAAAAGTATGCTTAGCATATACAATGTATAATGATATAATATATATACCCACATATTTTTATTAGCAAAACATAATTTCTCATTAAAAATATGCATCAATGTTCCATATTATCTAACAGCATCTAATGTTCTAGTATTATTGAATGTGATCTTTCCACACCTTCAATGCACACACTGCACTTTGGAGACAGCTGCACTGGGAGATACACATTTAATTCTATGCATGAACTCCACTAGATGATGGTCGTCTTGAGGCTGGCGACTATATCCTTTTTCTTTTCCTTTGTGTTATTAGTGCTCACAATAAAACAGGGATTCAGTGACTATTTTATTTAATGAATAAATGGAGTTGGCCTAGGACAAGCTGATCTGGTAGGATGGAATACAATGGGTACACGCATGACTACACAGCTAGGCAGAATTACTATGTAGTAGGGACTAAGAAAAGCAGATTTGCTTCTGTCATAGAATTTCCAAGGTCTGCTCTGAAGCTTGGCCAAGGAGCCCACAAAATTTCCTTTTATAAACATTTCTCATTTCTAGGCAGTCCTTGGGTTATGACTATATTTCCTCTGGTAAGAGTGCTCAATTAAGCTTAATGAGGTCCACTTAAGCTGATTCCATACTACTTACAAATCTAATACTGAATCCCACTGGATTTCTAGATTTTTCCAGAATCAGAAGCAAACCATCCAATTAGGAACCACATAAACCCTTCTCCCTCCCAAGTGGGTTTTATTGGTTATGTAAGATAGGCAGGATTCTTTTTCTTCTTCTTTCTTAAACTAATAACTTTTTCCAATAAATCTGCAACCATGGTTGACATATCTCAGGATACATTTATCATGCCAAAATTTTGGCCACTATCTTAGCACTTTACTTTTAGTTCTTTGGAAAAACTCCGTGTCCTTTGGTACTGTTTTGGCTGTTGGAGTTTATTATAAACAAGCAGATTAGGCTGGAAGGTGAGTATGATCTCATTTTGGAGGAGCAGAAGATTTTCTGCATGGTGATAAATAGTCATTAGCACCCTATGTCTGCAACAAAGTGATTTTACTGATTTATTAATTGGTTTACCTCTCAAGTACTTTTGTAATACGGAAACTCCATATTCAATATTAATACTGAAGGAGTTTAGGTAAATTATTGAATAATTAGTCTTCTATTAACTGAAAATAAATTGAAGGAATAACCTTTTACTAACAAACCCTTTAGATGTCTCCCTAACCTTCAAGGACCAAACCCATTATATACCATATTTCCCCTTTCCCTTATTTTCTTTATACCTTTAAGATATTCATTGAGCACCTACTATGGTCAAGTCAAGATTCCATAGGTTCTGCCATTCCTGGGAAATTGCTCCCTAAAGGTGTCGGAATCCACAGATATTATCCAGTCAAAAACCTTTGTATGGTTTGCTGAATATGACTATTGATGACAGAATTATAAAACTGTATCACCAAAAATTAGCTGAATTATTTACTTAATAAATGTTAATATAAATTGAATGTCTAGCACATTCTATATAATAACCCTCTAACAGAAGATACTAGTACTATTGTTATCTGTTATCTCCATCTTAAAGGTTAGGAAAATGTGAAGAGATTAAATATCTTGCTGTGGTAGGTTACAAGGTATATGAAGGAACAGGTAAACGAAGGAGCAGAATCAGCACTTATTTAGACGTACATATAATATCAAATTCATTATCACTTGATAAGCTGGTCCACTTTAAAAACCAATGTATGTCTGATGGGGCTTTAGAGTTTGACTGCAGAATTCTCTGAAAGGGGCTTGTTTGGTATGTAATTAACATGACAAAAGAGGGAAAGACACAAGTTTAGCAAAAAGCTCACTTTGAGTGGATACATTTCTCTTTTTCCTTTTTTAAATGAGAAAGGCTGGATAAAAGGCGCATAAAGTAACTGCTGACTGAGTGTAGCTCTTGAGTTAAGGACTTGTGCTGTGAAAATTCTACTTTGTCTAGCAAACACTATCAGAAAGGAACCTTGAAAGAAGAACACAGTTTTTTCATTTTCTAAAAACAATAACAAAAACCCCAGCTCTGACTCCATGACTTCCCTGACAATGATGACAGTCACATGTGATCAGGAAAATGGCCCACTCTGTGATGGGCTCTCTCATCCCAGGACCTGAGTTTAACGGGGGCGCTGAATGGATGCATGGACAACACAAACTGAGGATGATAGGTGCAGATGAGGAATCCTCTGCATGTCAATCAAGTCCAAATTCCTCCCACAGTGAATACAGGAATTTAATGCCAAAGCCTCTTGGCACAAAGCCAAATAGAATGCATGACTATGTACTCACCCCATCACTGCAAAAAAAAGTTTGAGTTTTTAGAGAGTGGAAGGGAGGGTGAAAGATGAGAGAGAGAGAGAGAGAGAGAGAGAGAGAGAGAGAGAGAGAGAGAGAGAGAGAGAGAGAGAGAGAGAGAAACATGGATGTGACAGAGAAACACTGATTGGTTGCCATACTTGCCCCAACCAGGGATTGAACCCACAACCTGAATATGTGCCCCATCCGGGAATAGAACTAGCCACCTTTTAATGCACGGGGACGATGCTCCAACCAAGTGAGCCACACTGGCCAGGGCCATCCCATCACTCTTCAGTCATAGTTACATTCAAGAAGAAATCCAGCACTGAGTAGTACAAATATGACTAGGAGGAGATTGCAGTTGCTTCAAAGGGGCTATAGTTCAGAGACAGGGACCATGGGCTCTGGATTAGAACAGAACCGTCTGCAAATGAGAACTGCAATCTACTGGCTGTGCAATATTGGGTAATTTTACCTCTCTGAGCAACTGCGTTTCCTCTCACAAAGTAACTTATTCTTATATTGTGGAATTTGAGCATATTAAATTAGAAAACAAGGTAGCACATTACTTGGCCTATAGTAGATGATGAAAAAAAAAAGTGAACTTTATTATTGCATTAGTCCAGATCTTCCAAGGAACAGATATCAAGATGGGATTTAATATGTAAGAAGTTTACTAGAGGAAACACCTGTGAAATAAAATGGAAGAGGGAGGCAGGAGAGGCTTCAGGCTCTGAGTGAAGGAGAGAGGGAAGGATTGAGCCAAAGAATCTTAAATGCCATGCCTTTATTTCTAAGGAAAGTCTGGCAAGGCCATGGTGCAGTCCTCCAGCCAAATTTGTCCATCAGGGAACCCTGACTCCTAGAAATGAGGCTGCCTCAGTAATGGTGCTGGGCTCACTCACAGGCTGGAAGCAGCACAAGGGAAGCTGTATCTCCAATGTCCCAGCTGAAGCCCTGGGTCACTTAGGTCCTTGTAGTCAGAGGGGCCTGTTCTCATGGTGGCAAGTATTAATCAATGCAAATCCTTTGCAAACCATGTGTTATTGCTCAGGAAAGGCAAAGGGGGACCAAAAAATAGAATAACCATGCTCATAGAATAGTAATACAAAGTCAGAGCATCTTAGGTTATAGATTTTTTAAATATGCAAATGAGGTCATGGGGAAGCAAAGGCATCCCATTTCAAATTCTAAGATGGTTTTTGCTCTGATTAAAAAGGCAAGTTAGGGAAGCAAACAACTTTAAAACTGCTTTTAATCATTCCTTTCCTACCTAGACGTGACTTTCATGAGCAACTACGTCTCAGGTTTGCTTACATGTAAAGGTGGCCTTGACAGGAAATAACTTTTAAGAGGGGTCCGTCTCTCCCACCACTGCTGGGTGTCTGGAACTCCCTTGGGCTCTATCATACCCTTCGTTCACCTGCCCACCACTCCACCACCATTCTTTCCTTTTTCATTAGATTATGCGGTTAAATGTTTTTTAGCTTCTTTCTGGCTTTGCATCCCTTTAAGGATCCGAGGAAAGCCAGTGATCTTCTCCAGCACCCTCAAAATACACACATGTCCATGCAAAATAAGGTGCACAATTCCAGAGGGCTTGTGGGCCCTCCAACCTCCATCTATGCAAGGCTTAACATCATTTAGAGGGATTATCTTTATAAAGCTACTGCATGATTTTAAACTATCTTACAATTCTTCGACTATATTCTTCCGTCGATTAAGACCACCAACCAGGATGATGTCTTGCTTTTTGAGTTCAAAAATCCCAGTATGCCTCAAGGCATCATTCAACCAAGCTATATTGGATGGAGACACCCTATGTGGATATACTTTTAAATACATAAATAAAGTGCTTCTTTGGGTGAGAAGTTCGTTCCTATTCCTTTGTTTCTCCATACAAGGAGTCCAGTTTGGGATGGGGCTGGGACACATGATTATCTAAATCCAATTATATTTGAAGGTCCTTCATTTTAGTATATTTTAGTTTAATGTTACACTACAATTCTAGCACTACGGACAGCTCTTACCGCCCATTTGGCTCTTTGCCTTGGTTAAGTGTTTATGTTTTAGACCACCCATCTCTTCTTGGTAGAGGAGCATGTTTTGTCTTACTTTGCTGTGTCTCATCAATACATCTGCCTTTCCAGAAGTAATTGTAAATTAAATGGACACAATTGAGGGGATTAAAGGGCAGACATGAATGAAAACTCGGTCACCACTCTGAATTCACTGGAGCCTAAATTCTCAAGCAGAAGCTATGTGAAACTCGACATTCATCACATACCCGGTACTGGACCCACACAATACCTGTGCATGAGGGGGTGACTTAATGATTTTGCAGGGAGCCAACTATTTTTTCCAGCAGTGGCTGCCTCCAATTACTCAGTCTCCCAAGTGCCTGCCCAGCCTTTGTCGCCTTAACTCCTCATTTTCCTTTCTTTCGGGGGTTACAGCCAACACATCAACCTGGCGGGTTTTGCACTAAAGAACATGGTAAATGACAGAGGTCCGGAAGAATATATTTCCTCCAAAGCCGGTGACCAATTAGTTGCTTGCCACCGACTGTCATTTCACTGCTATGAGAGCTGTGTTCTTGTACCTTGGTGATAGACACACTGTTTATTTCCCACTTTATAGTCTTGGCCGAGGCTCCGAGTCCCGCACAGCTGCCTTTAATGGGGCTCCTAGGTAGCTTGTGACAGGGGAAGAGATAAAAGGTGTGCGTGAGTGGCAAAATGGCAACCCCGAGCAAACTTATCTAGGGTGCAAGGTAAAGAGAAGGGTTCTTTTACTCCCTCACCTTTTATTTGAATGTTTCCAAATGAAATCGTGGAAAACACCAAGTCCGTGAGGTGAACACTCAAAGACATTAGTGTGGCTGAAGACTCTGTGAGGGTTATTAAGCTGTTGACAATATGAGCATCCGACACACTCACCACTGGCTCAGTAATTGTCTTTCATCGAGGAGCAACTTCCCCTCTCCCCCCACCCAACTTTTATGATTCATCATATTTATTTTTTGTTTCCTCAAGCAACATCTTTTATTAGTTGCACACCCACTGCAGGAATTTAATTTCTGCTAGAGAACAACAAAGCAGTTGATTATTATTATTGAGAATCTGGTACAACATCGAGTGAAATAAAATCTATAAGGCATTAAAATGACAGATTAGGAAAGAAGCCGTATTCATTTACAAGTGTTAGAACATCATGCTAATGCCTCGCAAGCACAACATAAAATGAAAATCAACGCTTTCATGCTGCTTTTACGGACGAACCGACGCCGCGAAGCTCCCAGGAACAGGAGCCAGGGCCTATTAAAGAGGCACCGTCCTTTTGTAGTGGGCTTGCAGGTTCATCCTCGGCAAAGCCCACATAAAAACACGCCTCTCGTGTGCACAGTCAGAAGCAATCCAAGCGCATCCTTTGGCCATCCCAATCTAAACACGGCTAATCCTGTAAGATGTGAAGCATTCTGAAGCATTCATAGGCACCTCATTGTTTTTAATGGAGGGGACACTTCACTTATTAGGCCACCTCTACTTTTTCTATCCCACCTGGAAACCAGAGAGAAAGCAAGGAATAAGGACCTCTGGAACCAGCAATTCAAGGTTCTTATCTCACGCAATAAAGCCCTGATCATTTATGTGTACTTTAATCACTCAGTCCCTATAAACTCTTATTTTAGACATAATATTTTATGCTTTTCTATCACGTGTTATACTCCAAGGCAGATAAGAAGACACAAACTTTAGAACGCCAGAGAAGATCAGGGTGAAACATCTAACACATAGAGTTTGTTATCCTGATAAGAGACATAAACATATAATAAAATGTCTCCGTCTCCAAGGCCACCACACCTGAGAGCATCTTTATAAGGGAACAGAACAAATAAGCGTTGTTGATAATATTGACGCAAGCTTCCAAGAAGGACTAAATGAGTTTCATCTTTCTTTTTCCTTCCTGAAAGGGATATACATAAGACAGTTTATAGGAAATTCTATCAAAACAGTTAAAATGTTTAAAAAGTGTCTTGACAAGGAAGTCAAAATCTCACATATGTAGAAGAATATATTTTCTGATGATACTGAATTTAAAAATGTGTTGCTCTTATATTTTATACATATGAATGTGTCTATTTGAGAAAATAAGTACATTCCATATAATGTATATCTAAAAATATAGACATATAATGCACTTTACTATATATTACTATCTGTGTAATAATCCCTATGCCAGATGAACAGATAACAATTTTTTAAAAATATATATATTTTATTGATTTTTTACAGAAGAGAAGGGAGAGGGACACAGAGCCAGAAACATTGATGATAGAGAAACATCGATCAGCTGCCTCCTGCACACTCCCTACCAGGGATGTGCCCGCAACCAAGGTACATGCCCTTGACCGGAATCGAACCTGGGATCCTTGAGTCTGCAGGCCGATGCTCTATCCACTGAGCCAAACCGGTCAGGGCCAGATAACAATTTTTATTAGTGAACATGAAGATTTCAGATTGATTCAGTGTTTGATTCTCAAGAGGAAATATCAGAAGTTAGAGCTTTCTTTCCTTGAACCACAGATGGAGAATATTGAAAAGTCTGATTTCTTGGGCTCTCTCATCGGTGGCATTTAAATAATGAGAATCCTTAAAAGTGCTCTCTTTGAATAGCTCCTCAATAAAGTAGCAGACAATGGTCAAGATCTCAGACACCATTTGAGTGCTACACCCATTCCCCTGGTCACACCCTGTGATACTCTAAGGCTCATGTGGTCACACACAACTCCTAGTACCGGTGTGATATTTCCATCTTTCTCTTTTGTTCAAAAGAGCATTGAGATAGCCCTAACCAGTTTGGCTCAGTGGATAGAGTGTTGGTCTGCAGATTGAAGGGTCCCAGGTTCGATTCTGGTCAAGGGCATGTACCTTGGTTGCAGCACATCACCAGTGGGGGGTGTGCAGGAGGCAGCTGTCAATGTATGTTTCTAACTCCTTATCCCTCTCCCTTCCTCTCTATAAAAAAATCAATAAACTATATTTTTTAAAAGCCTTTTTTTTTAAAAAAAAAAAAAGCATTGGGATAAAAAGTGAATGAGAATGGAAACCCAACTTACTACATAATTTATAAAAATTTAGAAAGATAAGTCACCAGCAAATTTTGTTATTTTTGTTATTAAAAGAGACTTTCTCATGACACAGCTTGGTCACTGAGTTGTGGAATAAATGACAGGGGGGGAGGAGAAGGTGGCTGGTGGCAGGAGACATGTCTTCCCAGTCCTAGTTGTATGATCTTGGGCAACCCATGTTCATCTCTGGGGACTGTAGGATCCTGTAAGGATGGGACTGTGACCGAAGTCCAGCCTTAGATACCTCGCAAGGTGTTATGAGATTAAGATCGTATGATGTCTGGGGAGCCCCATATAAAGTAAGGTGGTGTTCATGTCAAATACCTGGCTTTGATTTTCCACTGTCTTCATATCAAATATCTTCTGTTGTGGCCTGTGACTTTTAGAACTTCTACGAACCCCTCTCAATTTGAAGAAAAGAATGAAATTGTGAAAGCTTTGAACATGTATGTAAGTGTCCATGGAGCTAATGATGAGGCAAAGAATGAGCTGGCCAACAAGCCACGGGTGTTAGAATGCTAGTCTGACAAACACAGGCTGAATGAAATGGTTGTAAATGTGAAAGGATATCAAATGGGAAGTACATATAGATTCAGGCATATGGTTGCACCTAAAGATTTAATAAACAATCAGCCATCCCCTGAGGTGCATAGAAGGAAAAAAAAAGTGAAAACACATAAATTTGAGCTCTGGCCTTCTCCCCACTGACTGGCTGCTAATTTTTTGAACTTCACCCAGGCTGTGTATCCAACAGACCGCATGGTGATTGCTAAATTGCTCAATGACCACAAGCTACAACCATGAGGAAAATATTCATGAAAATTAACATCCCATTTAATACTTACCACATTTCCAGCCAACGCTTTGTGTACCAGAAAGTCCTTGAACTGGCTCCAAAACTTTTCAATTCCTGACAAATGCACTGGCCCCTCTCCAAGGAGCTGGGCAGCAATCTGTGCTCTATGCTGGTGCGTGGTAGCAGCAGTATCGCTGGTGGGACAGCCAGGGGGTGGAGGCGTTCTTCTCAAGGAAGAACAATCTGAAGACCAGTGGTCTCGGGGACTCACCAAAGCACCAAAAACTCTTACTCTCAGCCTCACAGGGGGCAAGGTCTTAACTGCTTCCAATTTTTTTTTCCAAAATGAATGACATATAATAAAAGCTGGAACTCCGAAATAGTAACAAATACCTAATTAATTTTGTTTTCACTGGAAAAGAAAATTCATGTTTATTTTTAGAGAATCAGGGCATCGTTGGGAGCAAAGATCCTAAAATATGACCTTTCAGGGCTTTCTAAAAAGCAAAAATGAGCATATTAAGAAAAATAAACACAATAAAATATATTTTAAGGAGCTTATTCATACCCTCTTATTTGTTTGTCTTCCCTACATTCCTTATAGCTCATATACTTTCATCATAACTCTGCCAATAGCTTCAAAAACTGTCCTTATGCTATTGATGTTACATTGGTGTGAATCATACTTAGAGGTGTAACCACTACACAACCCTCGGCCCCTCCCATTCACACATGCTTACTTCCCTTAGAGATGCTAAGGGAACGTAGTTATTTGCATTCTCAAATACTTTTAAAATTTCATTACACACATGTTCTCATGAAAAATTTGGTTTTATAGAAGGCTGAATGCGTTCAAGATCTATTTAACTCAAAGCCTAATTTTCTTTAGGCTGCATTATGTTCACTGAACTACTAGGTTTGCATAGATGATTATTTTCAATGGCACCACCACAACTTAAAGTGTGGGCTGGTGTTGCAAACCTCTTCACATCCTCTCTTGAGCCTAGTCAGTGGTTTTGCACAAACAGTGGATTTGCTCCATACATTTGATGATGATGATGATGATGATGATGCTGATGATGATGATGCAACAACCTGTGCTGGGAATCCTACCTATGCAGGCTTAATAATGTCTACATTTGAAAAGCAGAAAAGCCTAAGAAGTGTTAAAGTAGGAATAGTCCAGCCAGCCACCCTCCCTTCCCAAGCATGGCATAACTATAAGAAGATTCAACCAGAAGAAGAACTGTGTTTCACTGCTGTCCCTGGAATGTCCGTGACTAAGACTGGCCAAGTCATACCCTCATGGGCACTCCCCCAATAGAAGAGATAATTTCCAAGGTCCCTTTCACCACCAAACTCTCCAAGCTTAAGATAATATTTTCATCATCTACAAGAAAAAAATCTCAGTAATGTCCAGGTCACTTCACTCCATTTGGGCCATTGGTCAAAAGATAGTATGGCTTTGTTCACATGACACCAATATTGAAAACATATAGATGTTGAATGTTAAAACTTTTGGATGATTGGAGTTTTCCTCTTTTTCTTTTTTTGGGTTGTGGATGTTTAAATCAGCTTGTTGGCCTATCTGTGGTTGGCAAACTGCGGGCTCACGAGCCACATGCGTCTCTTTGGCCCCTTGAGTGTGGCTCTTCCACAAAATACCACGTGCGGGTACACGTACAGTGCGACTGAAACTTCGTGGACCATGTGCAGAAGTCGGTTTTCAGCCTGGGCGAGTCTATTTTGAAGAAGTACTGCTGATGTTTGGCTCTGTTGACTGAGTTTGCCGACCACTGGCCTAAGTTGATTAGTCTTTTTCAGATCCTTACACACTCTTTTTTAGGGCCTTTGGGAAATGTTTAGAAAGAGTGACTCTCTGAGTGGACTCTGTGCAATCTCACAGTGACTGCAAACCTGGGAACAGGAGACCCTTCAGATCCTAGCAGCAGCTGGCCCTCCTTCCAGTGCGATTCTCCAACACCATGCACTGTGGCTCACCAGGCTTCCCACCAGCAGAGCACCATTTTTAAAGGAAGAACTGTAGAGAACGATGTTGTTCAGTTAAGCACACCTCAAATATTCTGAGTACATGAGGGAAGTAACAAAGCGAATTCTGAATCATAGCCCGAATATCATACCTTAGATCAGTGGTTCTCAACCTTGGCTGCACATTAGAATCACCTGGAAATATTTTTAAAATCCTGATTTCTCGGCTTCATCCTCCGGAAATTCTGATTCTTTGTTACTAATGTTGTGGCCCCACCCCATAACAAAGAAACAGAATTTGCGGAGGATGAGGCCCAGAAATCAGGATTTTAAAGATTCCCAGGTGATTCCAATGTGAAGCCAAGGTTGAGAACCACTGCGTTAGAAGCACCATCCAATTGACTCTGATTCCCATTGCTAGTTGTTTCAGACATTATCCAAATGCTTGGTTTCACAAGCTTTAGAGAAATGGACTCATTTGCTGATCTTCAGGCTCAGACATACTATAAGAACTTCCAGAGAGATACAAAGTGGAGAGGAATAAGCAAAAGCTTGTTGTAAGATGTTCTGATGAAACTAGATTATGGAATATATAATATTTAAGATTATGAAATATAAGATTATGAAATATATATGTGTGTGTATATATATACACACAGTGGGGCCTTGACTTACGAGTGTCCCGACTAACGAGTTTTTCGAGATACAAGCCGTCACTTGGCCGATTTTTTGCTTTGAGTTGCGAGCTAAAATTTGGGTTACGAGCCAGCTTCAGATACCCCACCACTAGTTGGCACAGCGAACGTCACAGTGAACGCCACAACATCAGCCCAGCATCACGTGTCTCACTTGTTCACTGTCGATTTGACATATGAGTAATTTGAGTTATGAGCTCTGTCACGGAACAAATTAAACTTGTAAGTCAAGGCCTCACTGTATATATGAAGCAGTCCCTGAATTGGCAATGTAATATTTAAATCAAAGATAAATTTAGCTCTACTCAAAGAAAATGTTTGAACCTGCGGTGCTTCCCTCTTCCTTTAATTGGCTTTAATGAATTCTAGACTTGGTCTATTTCTGACCTAAAGCCATGGGCCCATTGCTCCTACATGAGGAGCTAACCCATTATCACCTGTGTAGAGAGGTGATATGATAGAATGGTTGGGAATTTGTATTCTGGAGGCAAAATGACTCAAATTCTAATCCTGCCATTTGCTCCTGTAATTCTGTGCAAGTTATGAACCTATGAACCTATTGGTGATTTAATTATTTTACCTGTAAAATTGGTTAACAAATTCTACCACATAACACTTGATAACGCTTAAATGACAGAAGCTTTGTCAGACATGCTACTTTGCAGGTAAGAAATGGTTAAAATTTGGTAGCCATTTAAGTTATTATTATACACTAGAGGCTCCATGCACGAAAATTCATGCAAGAGTAGGCCTTCCTTCCCCGCACTGCGGACACCAGCTTCCCTCCGGCACCTGGGACCTGGGACCCGGGCGGCTTCCCTCAGGGTGCTGGCAGGCACCCCGGACACAGGCGGCTTTGCTCAGGCCTGGCTTCATCCATAACGACTTCCAGAAGAATGTCTGGTCTAATTAGCATATTACCCTTTTATTAGTATAGATAGGTTTCATCATATCGTTGTCTTTCAGATTAGTTAAAACACTGTGGATGGTGTATTTACAGGTGAATTATAACCATACCAAGTTTATTTCTGGATGAAAATGAATGACTTAGAGACTCATGTTCATGTGACATTTGTATCGCATAATAATTGAGAACAGAGAAAAGCAAAACTTGGACTCAAAGATTAGTTCTCAGTCTCCAGGTGAAGTAATGCTTCAAGGATTGCCAAACATGTTTCCTTGAATCACTAAAATGCAACCAAGTGTGTGGAGGGGAGCAGAGGGAAGTGAGAGCATGCTACTAGCTAAACTCTGCATTATGGTCAAACCCAGGTCAGTGGGCAAAATAGTCAATAGAAGGGGGAAAATGTGATTTACAAAAATAGAATGACTAGAATACCTTTTCCTTTCTAGGTGAGCTCCTGAGAGCATCTCAGTGGTAGGCGGCTCTTTGTTTAAGATAGCCAGTTAGTGGATCTTCTTAGTTACCCAAAGGTAATTACTGGTGCAATGTGTGAAATGGGGGAAAATAGTGTTCAATTGCTCTTTAGAACAACTTTATAGGAATTTTCAGTTCTTCTCTGGTGGGCTGGGAGGACAAGGGTAAGATTGAAAATCTAGAGGAGACCAGAGGCAGTAAAAGGGTTATATAGTAGGAAGAACAAGCCCTAGTTGAATAACCCAAGGCTGAGTCCTAGGGAAGACCTGGCATGTGGACATACCTACAATGAGGATATTCAGAGACCCATGAGAGCAGAGATGCCAGGTAGTCCACTCAAAGTTATTTTCTGTCCATACTATAATCCCTCTCTACTATTGGAAACCATCAATAAATCTAATTATGTTTAATATTTCATTTTTTTTTTTGTGGTGCTTAAGGAAATGAAGACAATGCTCCTAAGTGTGGCTGAGCATTGTGGAGAGAGCTCAGAGACAGCAAGCATTAAGAGTTAGAGGAAGCTGGGAGAATATAGGCTTTCCTGTTCCATCTCAAAGCTCCAGAAACCTTGGGGAAATCTATTTTGTTTGGATCTTAATGAAAAGAGTGATATAGGAATACTGGAAGATATCTGTGGATCTCTAAGTTGTCTATTTCCTGTGACACCTTCGCCCACCTAGGATGCAGGTGGGCGAAGGTGTCACAGGAAAACATTTGTCACCCTTTGTACAATTTACTGTATAAGTGTCCTATGTCAAGGTCTGTAAGATCAAGGGTAAGATGTCTCAGAAAGGCTCAAGTCATTAGGGGGAAAGGCCAAAAAAGAAAAAAAGAAGACAAGAAAAAAAAAATCTCAAGAATTTCCTAAAGGAGCCTGGCACAGATGCACAATAGACACCAATTTTTAAAAATATATAGTTTTATTGATTTTAGAGATGAAGGGAGAGGGATAGAGAGATAGAAACTTCAATGATGAGAGAAAATCATTGATCAGCTGCCTCCTGCACACCTCCTACTGGGGATTGAGCCCATAACCCAGGCATGTGCCCTTGGCCGAATCGAACCTGGGACCCTTCAGTCCACAGGCCAAACCGGCTAGGGCTAGACACCAATTTTAATATAAAGATCAGCCCTGATCACCAGCCAGGCCTAGGGACCCTACCTGTGCACAAATTTCATGCACCAGGCCTCTAGTTTTAATATAAAGACCTCAACTATTTCCTGGTGGTAAATGCATTCCTTTGTTGAACAATTTGGATCCACCTACCATATCTTGAGCCATGTCCAGAGCTGGGTGAGAGTGGAGAGGGCATGGGCTTTCAGAGAGAGAGACCTGGAACCTAGCTCTGCTACTTGCTGGCTGTGTACACTTGGATACACAGTGAACCCTCTTAGCCTCAGTTTAGCTGTAGGTACTAGTATGGGAAGAATAGTCCCCATAATGTTATAATGCAGGGTCTAGTGAGATCTGGCACAAAGCTGTGCTTAATGCATGGTAGCTGGTACAGCTCTGAGATGTTGTAGAGATGGTCCAAATAAGACATTTGCCCTTGGCCTTCAGTGAGCTCGAGTGAGGCAGCAATCCACCCATCCACCAACCCCAGGTTCTTAAAGGGATGGAAATTCACCCTACCCCCCCCAACGCAGCAGCTTCTCTTTGCTTTCCTTAGCTTTGTAATCCCAGCAAAAGCTACCAAACTGCATTGTTTGCTATATAATTTTAAAAAAAATATTTATCGTATAAAAGAGCTATGAACTTTAAACTTGAAAAAAAATAAGCTAAACTGAAAATAAAAAAGCTAAGTGCAAAGAAAAAAAGCAGTTAAGGGCACTCAACACTTAAAATAAAACTTTCGAAATGGCAGCATAGGAGGGCTTTTTTTAAACGTCATTTTATTTAGTAATTCCTTGAGAAAATTAATGATCCCAACTAGTAGAAATGTTAGCACTTTTTTTTTTTTTTGACACTTTCCCATACACGCTCAGAGAATGTGCGCTGTCAAAAGCTGGATATTACAATGAGAACATGCTGCGAGCAATACCGCGCCAAATGTGCCTGCTGGAGGAAAGATGTCCCCTCAGGGTCCCAGACTCTGGGACCATGTGATGACCACTTGTGGAGACAGATCCAGGCTCCAAGATGGTCTTTGAACAGCGTGAGGGTCAGGGGGGAAAGGGCCGCACTGGCCACTTATAATACAATTACAGACACGGGCACGCCTCGCTGGGGCGAGGAGGTGGACAAATCCCTGGCCTCATTTTCCTTGGTTTACTGAACCCCAAAACACTCTTCCCAGCCTGGTGGCAGGGACTGATGGGGACCAGGGTGGAGGGCTACAGGTTTTGAGGAAAAAGGGTCACTGTGCCACCATGAGAATCCTGCCAGCCACGGCCACCCAACCACCCCAGCCTGGGCCACAGAGGAACTTGGCAAATCCTGGGTCTCAGGGGCTCTGAGGATGGATATGCTGAGACGACGGTTAGAGAAGCAGGACCTGGAACTTCCTGGCAAACGTTGCAGAGTAACACATATGCAAAGGGATGCAAGCATTGCCATCTCTGTAATCATTAAGGGCAACTGTTATATTCCATCTGACTAATGGTGCCCGATTTTTGTCTGATGATTTTTGGAGAATTTTTATGTTAAAATATAATAAGCGCAAGCAAGAGCCTTTTATACTGGAATATGACTCAGAGGATGTTGTCAAACACCATTACTGCACCGATGCGCTCGTTATCTCCACATGGCATGCCATGTACTAGGCTGGACCATATGAAATTGCCATTTCTGTCGCTCTCAGATGGTCAGACTTCATCTGGCTCATATACTATTTGTTGGCTTGCCAATGTCTACCTCCCACTCCACAACATACACTTTGGGAGAGCAGCAACTTTGCTGTGTTTGCTGCTGTGACCCTGGAGCTTAGAACAGCATTCACACACAGTAGGCATTCAGAAATATTTATTGAATGAATAAGTCAATTCCACTGATACTTAGTGAAAATCTATCATGGGCCTGGCACTGTGCTGAGAATGAGAGATGGCAGTGTGAAAAAGACCATCTTAAAGAGCTGTGAGTTCTCTTGGGAGGAAAAGCATTAAACCAGCAGTTACAAACTAGCAGGTGAATATGCGCTCAGGGCAGTGGTCGGCAAACTCATTAGTCAACAGAGCCAAATATCAACAGTACAATGATTGAAATTTCTTTTGAGAGCCAAACTTTTTAAACTTAAACTATATAGGTAGGTACATTGTTATTAACTTAATTAGGGTACTCCTAAGGCTTAGGAAGAACCACACTCAAGGGGCCAAAGAGCTGCATGTGGCTCGCGAGCTACAGTTTGCCGACCATGGGCCCAGGGGAAACAGAGGTCGCAGCAGAGCATATAGGCAGGTGAGCGGCCTGAGTTTGGTTGGTGGGAGAGAAGGCACAGGAGGGCTGAGGTGTGGGTTCCCAGTCAAAAATAACACTATATTGACCACTGAAGAGTACACAAGAATTAGGCAGGCGAAAAGAGAAGCAGTAGTAGTTTCAAAAACAGAGTCAGATTTCTGATGTCAGATATGCTCACATATGGCTTCACCGGTCAGAGAAACAGGCATTAAGCTGTCAATGTATGAAGTCCACTGAATGTGCCAAAGCCAGCCTGTTAGTTATTGCTATTTGGGGAGATAGTCTGGACCCTCAATCTCTGCAAAACCTGAATCCAACAATGGCATGGAACACAGGCAAGACCAACTGGGCAAAGAGGCAACAGAATTGCAATTGAGGTCAGTGCGGCCTGGAGTGCCATCCTAGGAGAAAGGGTGCCTTTCATTGGCTTCTTGTTTATCTTGGATCTGTGGGTAACAGGAACCAGTGTTTGTCCTGCTGTGTGCCTGTCTGCTGTCTTTACATGTCAGGACTCTTCTCTGCCTATTTCTGAGTCAAATATGAAAATCATCCTCACTACTGCCCGCATTTGTTCTATCCAATGCATTCATGGGTAGAACCCCCTCTTGGGATAGGGGGCAGTGTACCATGGGCTGTGGATCACACAGCTGGCACTGTGGAGAGTATAAGATAGGGATTTCAGGCTCCATCATTGTAAAGAGGGCCACAATCTTGCAGATGTTGAGGTGACACAAAGAGGATGTGAAATAAAGGAGAAAGTCACAGAGGACTGAGACACCTTGCTGTGTACTCCCCAAATGATGACTTTCTCCCCAGACGGCAAGGTCTGCTCTTCTCCACATCCCTCCCCTCTCCCGGGCAGTCAGGGGGAAAGCCCATATCACCTTTGGTTTCCAGTCCCCGAGCTGTTTCCTCCTTGTGGCTATGCCAGCCTGGCAAGGAAAAGAGCTACTGCCCTCCCAACCTGACACTGCCTCCACGCCCGTCCTTTGCCGGAACAGCTTCCAACAACAGAAAAAGCAGCTTCCTCGCAGCACATCCTCAGCCGGGCTGAGCCTTTGGGAATGGAACGCCACGAACTGTGGTGCTTCTATTGTATGAGCCATTCAATGGGCATTTCATTTCCAGTCAAGATCCAAACTAGTTACAGTCAGCCTGCACCCGCTGCCTTGCCGAGCACCAGCAGCTTGCATTACAATTACAATTATATTGTTTTGCCACGTCAGAAGCAAAGGTTAAAATCCTAGCTGGGCCGGGCATTGTTTCTGTAATATTGGCCCTCTGCAAAGCTGTCGTGCAGATGAGCCCAGAAATGATGTGCAATATTCCTAATACAAATTTTATTTTTATGTGGAACTATTCAAATGCTGCTGTACAACATGAACGACCTGAACCAAATCAAATCCTCAGGTCAATGCCTTCTTCCGAGTGCTCCTTAGATAACAAAGTCTTGTTCTGCGAATCTGTTCAATATATTAAAGTTGATTCACTCGGACAGTGTGTAAGATATAATACATTAATCTGGGCCATTTCAATTTCTGAGGCTGGGACTATAAAACGGGTGTGCTGCATATCTAATTTTTTTTGAATACCTGATTTATGCATTCCTCTGATGCCGAGTGTCGATGGTGTGGTGGATGCGGCTGCTGCATTAACAACGGGCTGCATCAGCACTCAAATCTTATCTTGTTAAATCAGACAAATGTAGCTCAATGAAAAGGAAGGAATAAATGTCTGGGATGGTTGAAAGGAGTGAATTTTAATCCTGTTTGTTAGGGGAATTTCATGGTTTGCACTAGATGACTAAGGTTGAGGGGCGGGGAGGGTCCCCTGAGACTTTGGGTAGCGTGATTTATATTTATATGTGATACATATAATGTGCATGGAGCACACATATGAAAATATACACCTTATGCAAATTGGCACACACCCTTACAGCAGACATAGTTCTGCCTGGTGCAGTGTCTATATTTTACAGATGCTGTAAAATTTCTATTAGATAGACAATTTGTAAAAATGGGTCCCTTTTTAATATTTCCATTACAAGTATAAAAACTGCTCCTTTGTGCATAATCCTCTATATTTTTTCATCAAAAAGAAGTTACCATGAAGGCTAAATACCAGGAGGATGGAATAGCTTATCACCATCATTATAAACATAATGTTTTCAGGTACTTGTGTGGCTCTCTGAACACCGCCACCATTCTTTAGACAGACAGTATTAATTCTCATTGAAGGGAGATGTCTCTGTGTTTGTACAATCAACAACACCTTTAGAAATTATCTTTGCGCCACACAAGAAAAAAGTTTCCTCCTTGCATTTAGCACAAATGGCCAAGGCGTTTATAATAAATGAAATGCGTCTTAGACATAAATTCTTAGGGAAGATCCTGTAATGCTAAATTTCTCATTGAAACCTCCTTTTGTTAAAATATCCATGTATTTCCGCTTTAGAAAACAGAAGACAATTGAGTCCAACCCAAGAAAATATGGGAGAACACAGCGCAGTTGTGAAAACGCATCACCCATTAAAATACATGCATCACAAAATAGAACAATTACAGAGGAGGCCTCGTTGGAGCTGGAATTATTTAATTGGCTCAAAGATGAACTTTCCTACTTAGTGACACTTTGGAAACACATTATTTAAACATAAATGGTTAGTGCTTTCATTGGCTTTCTCCCCTTCCTTGGTGTTTAATTGTAAAAGATGTATGCATCAGGAGTGGTGGTGGGGCGGGGAGAGGGTGGGGGGAGAGAATCTTGTAAACAATAGATACTCTCGCATCCCTGTCTTCCTTGTGTGTGTGAGAGTTCTAAAGTCTCTGTCCCTATATCTGCAACCTTACCCTCAGTTACAATGATCGGAGCTGTGATGTGCAACATTAGCCACTGTAGTTGATGAGAAGATATAAAGAAATGGACTGGGCAAAACTTTCACATAGTTTCGGAAACACAGGATGCTATTGCTAGGAGGGATCAGAGACAGCCTCTCGGCAAACCTAGTCATTTTGTAATATTGACAACATCAAAGCCAAGAATTAAAAACACCTTGCCATGCCACACTCAAAGCCAAGACCAGACCCAAGTCATCTGATACTCAGTGCATTGCTTCTTGATTGCACCATACAGCCAAAGCTTCCTACCCCCTATGCAACCCCACACCCCAACAGTAGCTTCCAGCCAGAGCCCCCTTCTCTTAGACAAATCAATATTCCTTAGACCTCTCATTAGTACTAAAATTTAGACTAGATGTTTCTGAAAATGTCATGAAATCTCAACTCACATGCGCCTTATCTTTATAGTAGTAAATTGTGAGTCATGTTTGGGCAAGATTCAGAGAGTAAACATTTTGAAATTATTTAGCTCTTAATAGAATGAAATATTTTCATCATCCTCATTAAGGACTCAAAACTTGGCTTTAATCTGATAAGATGTAAACAATTTCTTTAAAATAATCAGAAGTTTCGGGAGCAGGTAATGTCAGGAGAATGAGGTCCAGGGGCATGAGTGGTGGTGATGCCGGATTCAGAGACAGCACAGCTGAATGATGGAAACCACGGTGTGTGTGTGGGGGAGGGGGGGGGAGGATATGCTCCTGCTCTGTGCTGAGTGCCAAATGGCCTCTCGTGTGCAGTGAACATGTGATAAAGTGTAGAACAAAGTGACTTTCAGCCTGGAAAACAAAACAGCCTTCAAGCTAGTCATTCAAGTTGCTTTACTAGAGGGCTCGGCTCGGATGCCCACATTGCTGACAATGAAAGGAGGATGCCAACTTCGCAGGCGGGCAGGTCACCCCGCAAGAGAAGCCTTGGACCCTGCAACAGCTACACTCAGGGGACTGCTGCTGGCACAGTGGGGTGGGACTGTGGCTGCATGAAGAGTCTGCAGCGATGAGGGACTTTGGCAATTTCCAAAACATTGGTTCTGTCTGAGAGAAGTTTGGGGTCCCAGAGGTAGACGGCGACGAAGGGAAACGTAGATGGGGTGAAGGCAGAGAAAACACCTCCACGAGCCATTTCAGTGACCAGAAGGAAGCAGAGTCCTGCAGCTTGAATGGAGACTTCCTCGGTGCCCGTGGGGTGCTGCAGATGTATTAAGAGCAAATAATATGAGATCCGGGGCTCACTAGATGCTTGAATTTATGTCAAAGTAGCTCCATTACATATGTGTCCCCCAGGGTCAGACTACATTAGCGGGCCTCCTCATTCCTCATTCCATACGTGATGAACTAAAGAGTCAATGGAGTGTACTTCAAAAATGTCTCCATAAAACATGGTTTTAGTGTCCGAAGAACTTAGATTCGGTTTAGGAGGGTACGCGTGTGTGCACACTGTCGCGTGGGTGTGCATGTGTGTGACGAAGCGGGGGGTGGGGGGGGGATGAAACATGAAATGTCTCTAAGGTCACAGAACAGTGACCTCATTGGCGGGGCTAATTTGATTGTGCGGGAACAATAGCACTGCACTCCTCTGCCAGCCAAGTGCATGCTAATTATGCGATTTGCCCTTGATAAGACCTTGGTGGGTCATTCAGCAGTTGTGATCTGTCACTGACTTCTAATCATGTATTATCGTCTGGGTGAGTCAGAATGGGACCCTAAGCTTTCTGTCTTTACAGCAATGTGGCACTCTAATTACCTTATGCCAAGTGGATATGCAGCAACTGAATTAAGTGATCAGTGCGATTGCCTTCAAAATCTTCCCTTTCTCCTTTGTGTTGCTCCACGGCAATTTACATTTTAAGATGCCTCGAAGCTTTTGGTGTGACTGAAAGTGCCACTCTAAAAAATAATTATTTTATTTTTAATTTAAGGAGGGTAATATTAAATTCAAGCCATACTAGCACCGCACCTTCTCACGGAGGCATAAAAAGCAGACACTACAATAAGAATCCTGTGAGCAAACTTGTTGAAAGGCATCATATTGGGAGCCTGGCTTTTGCTTTCAAAAAATATACTGAATAAAGCAGGATTGGAGTGGCTGGGAGTGTGGAGAGATCCTACAGGGCGAGAGGACTTTCTAAGGCCCTTAAGTTTTTACTGTGGTAATAATTTGCACTTAGTTAGCAGACCTGGACATTAACCATTGTTTTCTGCTTTTTAAGCAGTGTCTGGGGTCCACCAGAGGGATGCATAGATGCTACAGAAAAAAAAAATTAAAACCCAGGGAATAAAATCTCACTACAAAAAATTCATTAACTAGGGTTTAGATAAACTGAGCCGATAAGTATTTTAAGGTCAGTCACAAACACCTGGCATATTGATGAACTTGTTCCACCACAGTGTGAGGGGTCAGTGAGATCCCACCTATAATGAAACAGCTTGCATTGTTTTTTGATACTTTAACAGTTTGTTAGAGCTATGATATAATTCTCTATTGTTGCGTAGCAACTCTCAAAAACTACGAAGCAATCTGTTATGCTAAACCAGTTTTATCAACATCTGTATTTGCCTAGACAATGATCTAATGCCTTTTGTAAAGAAAATGCACTGTGACGTTTATAAAATTTGATAAGATACACTGATGTGGATGATCCTTGAAAATATGAACTCTGAAGTGCTCTTTGAAAGTTGTCATAAAACAGACCGAGGGAGGAAAAAAGAACCCAAACCCAGCCATCACCACAACAACATCATAGAGCAAAAGTTCCTGTGCTACTAACAGGAAATAGAAAGGGATTTTTCAAAGCATTTCTGCCTTGTGTGTCAACATTGCCGCAGCATTCTTTTATACTAACTGAAAAATCAAAACCAAAGAGGACAATTGAGAGAAAAATTGCAAGCCTTATTTTCCTTGAATCACATGATGTGCAAGGAACATTATTTGTTGAATCCTGGGTTTGTTTGGGTGGGAGAGGGGAGAGGAAAGGGGCGAGGGGGGTGAGATGGTGAAAAAATGGGGTGGAGGGAGAAGGAGGCAGGGGGGCTGAGAGAGCCCGGAGAGAAAGGAGGGAGGGCAGGAAAAAAGAAAGAGAAGAAGAGGTGAGAAAGAGAGAAACCTAGACTCAGAATATTCTTCCTTCCCTGGATAGCAAAACAAAAGAGCCCGAGGAGTCGGGGTGGGGGTGGGGGGGCGGGGGCTGTGGAAAGTTGACACAGTCAAGAATAATGGCTAAATCTATCAAGTTTGATCAGGTCTACTGTAATGAAGTGAGGCTTCATATTCCAAGCAGGGACAATGAAGACAGGAGTCAGGCTCTGGAAACGCGATGCTCACTTTGTGCCTGGAATATGCAGCAGCCAGCAGGGAGCCTCCAGATAATTACACAGTATTTGTGCGGTTCCAGGAAGCTTCCTGTGCAGGTTGAATGCCCGTGCTATATTAAAAGGCAGCACAGTGAAATGTTTTTAATGAATATTTTTGTCAGAGAAAGAAAAGGCATTTGAATGATTGTGTGTGTGTATGTGAGAGAGAGAGAGAGGGTGCATGTTTACGCTTGCGCAAGGGAAAACCAGGGGTGGAATATCACTGTCAAAATACAGGTACCTTTATTTATTTTTATTCCATTATTTACCGTTTCAAGAGCCTGGCGTTCCTTCAATAACACGAATCACAACATTCGGTTGCTGTTATTTAGGGCTAATTGTACATATAATCCCTTAACTAATATCTGCTAATGATATCTTTCAGTGAAACAGTACGTCAGACAGAGGCTTAAAACAACTTTAAAAAATTCCTGTAGTAAATGAAATGTTTAGACACATTGAATCAGGAAATCTAAAGTAGTAACACAGATGTTGATACTTACTCGTCAGTAGCCTTTGGCAGTGGTGGCTCTAATACATAAGAATACATTATTTCAGAGCACTCTTTAATTCTCACCTAACAGATGTGAATGATTCCCTGAATCTTAAACCCACACATTCCCTGCACAATGCCCCTCTAAGTTCATTTTTCAGGGCAAGGTAAGCCAGGCACATGAAGAGAATTCACTGTAAAAGGTTGTGATTTCTTTCAATCCAGCCCCACTAATCTCATGCCACCTATATTTCAGACGTCTTAAAATTTATGTGATGAGGAAATGTACGGCTGCCTTAAACACATTGCCTAGTGTTGGCACTACATATGTGAGGGCAGCTTTCTAAAGGCTAAATGACACTCAACAGTTTGCAATGGACCTCATACAATAACTTCCTGTCCCAAATGAAATAAATTCTGCATTTCGAACTCTTTGGATCACAGAAGCATCTCACAGATCGTTTCCCCTCACAATCAAACAATGTTCAATGACTCATGAGCCAAGGTATTAATTTAGGCCCCAAACCTCCACATTTTTAAAAAGAGGAGATTGTGTTTCACATGGCTAAGGACTGATTGTGAACCATTATCACTTTTAACAAGTACATTCTGATGAGGTAACATGGATCTGTATTTGGAGGGAGAGTCCCTGCCACAGAGTTGCATGACACAGATGGTAGGGGTCAACAATTAAGAACAGTGAGAATCACAGGATTTGTTGGTTGAAAGATGGGTTTGATGAGGCAATTTTCTACCATTTTTTTTTTTTTTTTTTTTTTTACTCCTAAAGAGTCATTTCAAGGTGATTGCTTAGCCAAGAGGCTTGCCACTCCCTCTAGCAACTAAAATTTAAGAGCTCTGGCCCTCAAAAAAAATCACTGAATTTAACAAAAGTAGAGACTGACCCCAGATTATTATAAGAGAAAGCAACATCCATTCCAAATTCTCAAGGATTCCTTTCAAGGTTCCTGTCATTGAAATGTTTCCTTTTGTAAACTGCATTATTAATAACTGCAAATATCTACATGGAATCATTTAAATGAAAACTGGTTTCTTTTATCACAATGGGGAAACATTAACCCATTTAATAAATAGATTCAAAATAAGTATACATAAAACACTGAAAAGGAAATTTCTGTAGCAGATATGGCCATGTATCTTTAAGGGGAGAGAGAGGCGGTTACCTTGGGACTTTTAAGTCTGATTATCAATCTGTCCTCGAAGATTTTCAATACTAAAATATAAACAATGGTCAGATATGTTTCCTTCATTTGAATGATAGCTGCTTACACATAACACTCTATTGTCCTGCTGTGGATTAAAAACATAAATAATGCAAGATGCTTTTTAATCATCTTTTCTTTTTTTTAACTTTTAATAAAGATACTCTACCACTACATCAAGCCATTTATACTCATCATCAAATGCATAAAGCACATAGGTCAATATGGTCTGCCTATCTTTGTAAACGTTTCTATACACAAAGACTTCATTGCAGCATCATTTGGCCAGAGAGAGAGAAAGCTTGGGAGAGTGCAGAACTGGCTGTCGTCCCTTTGTTGGAGTTGCCGGAAATACACACGTGTACAAGTGCAGGGCTCAATAACAGGCAGGAACAAAGCACTCAAGAGAGGTCACCCTTCCGTTTTGGCCCTACCATCATTAGTAAATATTCTCAAATCTTGGGCCAAAATAGAGAACAAATGTATTTAATTTTTGTTCTGTACTTTCCTCCCCTCCACTTACAGTGAAAATGTAAATTTACATATAATAGAATTTTTAAACACTCTTTCTGTTACAGATTCTCCAATTTCAGTTTTCATCTTTGTTGTCAGTTGTCCATATAAATCTTTCTAAATGGGGCACTGGGGACCAGACTCAGAGAGACAGGATATAGGCAGAGCGCTGCGGCTGGCTTGGGAGGAGCCATGGCGAGGGCGTGGAGGGAGGCAGTCTTGGCTTAGGGCACCTGCACTGGTGCTTCTCAAACACATGGTGGGCGCCACCCTCCCATGACCTGATCTGCTAGAACTGAACGAGGAGATTGACTAGTTTTGCATCATTTGCATTGGACTTCCTCATTCTGACTTCAAAGGTCTCTTCTGCGAAACGAAGAGTACGGTTTTTCATTCATTCCCTCAGCCTGGGTACTGTTGTGAGACATTCGCTTGCAAGAATGGATGGAAAGCCAGCAATCTTTCCCATGTAGCATATCAAATGGCTGTTTCTCCACAGGTTGGTTCACTTCCACACACTGACATGCTGGTGCATTCATAAGCAGCGTCGTCATATTGAAAGGAAATGTTACCCCTAAGATTAAGTGGTCCTTGGAAATGCCAACGGCTGCTCTCCGGCCCCTTTGCATGTAAAGAGCTTTGTGCCATAGAAAAAGGTTCCTCTCTACCTTCTCAGCCTCATTTTACTCAACCGGCTCTTTTTCACTTCGTTATAGCTAGTGAATAGAGCAAAAACTGGATTCAGAAGAGAACCTTAAGCGCTATCATAATGCTTAGAAGAAATGGCTTCGCAGTGTATAATCTATCAAAGGTGTCAGATTTACAAAATGCAGATTTTCTGTCACATTTGGGCACACGAAGCACTGTATCTTTTCGCGAAGGTGCTGACTGCTGTTTTAATGAGGCCCTTTGGTGGCTGTAAAAAACTGAAAGGAGAGGATTAGAGGGGTTACCCTAGATATTGTCTATTTGTCTTACAAATTTCACACTAACTACCAATTACATCGCCATAAACCTTTTGGCTACTTCAAGCTGTATGCCGTATAATACATAAAAAAATATGCTATGTTAACTTAACCTCACCTATTTTATCCGCATAACTACAGCCACTGATGCAAGTAACATATCTAATGAAGCCAATAATGAGGTTCTTTAAAAGTAGTCTTGTTATAGGAATGATATTGAGCAGTTCAGTTAGAGGCTAAGGTCCATTATGGAATACTTCCGATATACTCTGGTCCCAGGTCTGGAAATATGCTGACACACTAATTCAAACTCAAGAAGGGCATTAATCTTGCAACCTTCTACTTGTCATGCTTAATGGGACATCCTGCCTAGGTGAAATGAACCCGGCATATTCAGGTAAACATAATTTAATAAGGAAAGATAAAAAGAAATAGACTTCTGGCATGACCCTAGGGGGACGAAAATATCAGTCATTTTATTTGAGAACCTAACTCACAAGTAGCATCTACATGGTGCTTGATATAGGGTTGTACCCAGTAGGCACTCAAAAATATGTCTTGTAGTAAAGAATAAGTGGAAAGATGACGGTTAAAGTTTTGAGACATCGTCGTTGTTTCCTCCACCCCCAAATTCCCTGCAATCCGTTTTGTTGGCGCGAATGATCATGCCAGACAGGGAAGGTAGCTGTGTTCATCTTGGGGAAGAAGACATATATTAATGTGGGGTTAAGCATCTGAGTGTGAAATCAAGATCCGCAACAATACAGCATGAGATTTAAAAAGCAGGCATGAATGTCAGTGAGTAACCATGCATCCTCTTTCATTTGCAATCACTCTTAAGTCTAATGAGCTTCCAAAAAGTGTGTCAAGGTTTCAGATAAGCTTCTAAAAGGCAGCTGTTTGGAGAGAGTGGTAGTCTATCCTGCCAAATTGAGCATTGCTTCACACACACACACACACACACACACACACACACACACACACACACACGGTGTAGTGGGGCTCTAGCTCCCTCATTCTACGCTTAGATACCGGTCTCCTACTGCTTTGAGAAAGACAAATCTAACGTGGCCCTGAAGAACACTGACTGGTGTCAGTATTTCAAACAGCTAAGTAACATCAAGAGTCAAGATAGTTCATATTCTGGAGGATGAATCAGTGCTTCAGGTCACTGAATGGAGATTGTCATTGGAAAATTTGCCAAATTCTCTAGGATTCAAAGATAAAATGAACATTGCATGTTTGGTCAAGGTTTAAAAATTAGACAAGTGGAAAATATGATTCAAAAATATTATCTAACCTCACTTGAGGACTGTTTTTTCCAATCCTTCCTCCAGTTATTTTCAGATAGGTTAAAATATGGCTTAATGGATTATTCAGATGATGATGTGGTTAAATCTATTGTTGTGAATTTGAATTTATCACACTCTACATTTAGATAGCCAGGCACTTGTAAATCTACAGAGCTCATTTTTATGGAAAAATCAATGTATTTATTCCCCCCCCCCCACAGATAATATATGTTACTTGTGAAAATGAGTCTTTTACTTACAATTTATTTCTAACAGGAACAAAGAGAAATGTATATGAACATTCAACAAATGAGTTAAAATAAAAGGATGAAGGGGGCCCTTACCAATAACAAATCTGGTTGGATAGCTCTGAGAGGATAGGGTTTTCTTCGCCTTCTCCCTCAGTTGGTGGAATACCTGCCGTGTATCCTAGCTAGTCAAGCAACTTCTGCATGTCATCAGCATATATTTCCTCAATGGGAGAGTGTTATCAGTTCCACAAGGCATGATTATCCAAGATGGCAAAAACGCTGCCCATGCTAGAGGAACCAATTTGGCATGTACTTATTATCAGAATGGTTGTCAGAGAATCATATCAATAGAAGACAGTCGCTGTCCTGGGACAGTTGAATAGTCTGGGGTATATGCAGGAAATCAGACATTCGGAGCACCACAGCTAACTATTCATATTGTTATTTTTGTCCAAATCTCTTAAGTGCTGCATTTTCAAAGTGTTGAGAAGAGTTACTTATTCAATAAGCACTTTGAATCATTGTTATAAGGAGCACCATGGAAACCAAAAGTAATGTACTACTTTGTTCTTCTTCCTGGTTGGACTTAAGGAAAGGACTCCCATCCCATAGTGGTTAGATGAGGAAGAAATGAACACATGGAAGATGGCTCTTATAAATGTTTTTATTTTTTAATGATGACAGCTGTGGATGAGTATCTATCCATCTCTGATCCTTAAATAAGGATCGGAGATTGATAAGCTGGCAGTCTTGGAAGTAACCATGAGGCTCTCCCCAAATCTCCAAGGCAAACCCATTAACTCTAACTGCTCAGAGGCTGCCTCTAGACATCAATCCAGAGGTAGAGCTAATTCCTGGGCGGGGGGGTTGCTTTGCTTGGCCATGATCTTGAACTCCAGGCCCCTATTCTTGCCCTTACAGGACACATAATTCTATCTAAATAGGTACAATGAGACGAATAAAAAAAAAAAAAGAAAGTTTACCAGTAGAGTATAGTAGCGACATTTGGAATCTACGAGCTTCATTTCCAGAAAGCTGCATTAAAATGAGATTTGGAATGAGAAAAAAAAAATTGTTGATGTTTCTAATCATTCTAATAAAGTTATCTAGCTTCTGCTGGGTCATTTTTTATACCAGGAGCTGTGCTCTATTCTATATGGAATAGACTATGCTAAGCTGGATAAAAAATGTCACCTTAGGCACCTGAATTAATAGTTCAGTTATGTACTCGGTTAAGTCTTTGCTATAGATCAGCATAAGTGTGCTAGACAGACAATTCTTTAGAGCTAACATTTTAAGCAGGTGCCAAGGCCCCTTTGAGATCTGTGTGAATTATCCAGATTCGGCGGGGGGATGTGGGGGGGAAGAGTTAAACATACAGTGCTCCCCCCCCCCGCATTCTTAGTTGCACTGAATAAGTAAAATTGCAGCAAAGTTGGCAAGAATAAATACTTCCTCGGTTTTTCTAAAGCTGCAATTAATGATAATGAAGCTATACCTTATATGGCAAGAAATACAGTACAAATTGGATAAGTAAGAAAAATGATCAGCCATTGTGCGCCTCCGATATAGTACATCAAGGTATCGCCACTGTGAGGCTATCTTTATTTTAAACCATTAAACAAAACAATATAAATCTGCAGGCAGGTGTTTCTTGTTGCAGAAGTATTGAAAGTTGTAATGCAAACAATCTAATTTTAGCATCTATGTAGAGTGTGAAGTAAATTTACTGATCATTGATGCATTGAGCATGGGAAGAAATAATCAGCAGGAGCTTTCACCGAGATTATCCTATTAGAGCAGGAAGACTTCATGTGGTTGTTAAGGAAGTAGTCAAAAGCAGGTGATGGAAGTGGGGGTTTGACGACTCGTCAGTGGGCCCAGTGTACATGTTAAGTTGCTGTTTTCTGCTCAGCTAAGCAGCAGAGAATTGATATGTTAGCAATGAAGAGCAATGACAATTAAATTGTAACTGACCTACATGTTACCGTCATTACGCGTTCTCTTTTTTACTGCTTTCCCTCTTATTTAATCACACAGTATGGGGTTTTTATTAGGCTGTAATGTTAAAATCTTCATCCATTTAGCCATAAATGTGTGACTGGATATCTATCAGACTTCCTCTTACTATACAAACAAAGCCATTTTGCTGAATCACTGTTGACTTGTTTGTGGCCTAATTTAATGAGTGTAATAACTTACATTACTATCCAGTTAACATTTAGGAGCCCAGAAAAGACCTGCTAGCACACAGTAAGCTACTGTATACATTCTCTATGCATATCACTCCCCTTTGCAGTAAATTTTATACAATAATATGCACTGCTTACAACACAAGTTGAGCTTCCACCAGCTGAAGGTAGCATTATAGGAAGTTCACTGTGCTTAGGCTGGAATGCTTCTTACACACAAGAAACCCCGGTCTAACTCCCCTTTTCTGGATCCCATAGCAGCTGTACATTAACCAGTTGGAAAAACACACACAATAAACCCAGGTTATAACCTGCAGGCACAGATAGCTTAGTTCTTCTTCATTTTTTTTTTTTTTACTGATGTTTTAATCATCTTCCCTTTTCCCAAACTCAGGAATGAAAAATAGTTACTCAAGGACAGAGAATGAAAGATCACTGTGAGTTAAACAAAATCAAGTTCCAGCAAATCAAATGGGTCGTCTCTATTTATATGCATGTGATTAAGATGTCTGTGATCTCGAGTTATGTACCATTTTATTATTTCCCTATAAGAAAGCCACCCACCCTCCCCTTCAACCCACAGACATCTACATGTTGTCTTAGTAAATGTTTCTTTAACACAAACATGCTGCAATTTATTTGTGTTTCCATTTCATTACTAAAAAAAAAGATTTTAAGAATTCTTTGTCACCTCATCTGCCTTAGCCATTTAACGAGCATCTGAAAATTCAACGGATCAATTAAGTCACCAAAAAAAAGTCTCATTATTTTCATACTAATGTTATGCATAGATGACAAAAGTAAAGCTCTTCACTTGCTCAAAATAACCATTACTGAAAAAGCAACACACACACACACACACACACACACACACACACACACACGCACACACCACCTATATGGAGTTGACAATTTAGAAACAAGTATTCATTTCATATTGAGAGATTTGGAGCAGTTGAACTTTGTTTTTGTTTTATTCCACTATCAGAGCAATATCACTGCATTGTTTGTGTAGAGATTTAAGTCTTTAATTACTATCTATTAGGCAATACCTCAGACTGACATTACAATCTTAGAAGCCTCTAATGATACTGTGGGAAGGAAATCATAGATGGGAGAGATACTTTAGATTTTATATCGTTCCATGAAATAGACAAAGCAATCTTCAGGCCTCTCATTCCAGTGGAAACTGTGTCATTCTGGACAATTGAAAAAATTACTTTTGTTTTCATAAATGATGGGTCAAGTACAATTTTTGAGTATACTAGTACTAATTAGAGTCCCTACATCTGAAATTACATCTTGACTGTTTAAGAAAAGCATTTTATGGACAAGTTTATGTAAAATAAGCTACCAGATCCTGGAAATTAGGGGAGAAAATGAACAATAATATAATTTCTTTTTTTCACTAATGACCTCCTACTAAATCCCAGGCACTGGAAAAGAAGGCTATTAAGATAAAAGATCAAAATCCTTGCTCTCATGGGCATACAATTGGGGGGTGCGGGGGGAGACAAAACATGAGCAAAATAATAACTAAGTAGCATATTAGGAGGTAAAAATGCTAAGAAGAAAAACGAAAGGAGAAGGAGTTCTGTGGGGAAGGTTGGAATTTAGGTTGGGTGGTCACTGAGAAGGTACATTTGAGCAAAGTATTGAAGGAGGCTATTTAGAAACTTATATGAATGTGTAGTCTAAATAGATATCATATGTAAATTACTGTGTAGCTTTATGCATTGCACATGTTATATTAATTTAATAAGTGCTCTTTGAGTTGTATTTCAACCAAAGAAAGATTCAAAGCGAGGCTAGCAAAAAGAAATATATGTATTTCTGAAGGTACCTATATATATATAGGTATGGAGTTTAGCTACCTAGAATATTGGTCCTTATGTCTTCCACACAACTTTCCCATTTTGGATCCATATTCATTATTTGTTCTTAGAGAAAACCTGTCACTCGGGGAATCTGGAGTGATGCAGATCCAAGCCAGGTTGGGTGAAGGTGCATCTGTGTTATCTTGACTCTGCTACTCTGTAACATATGACATAAACACATGCTACTATGACCACTTGTTAGCACTTACTCCCAGCCAGACACTGCCCATGAAACATCCTGTAATGTAATTATTATTATGCCCAGTTCAAAGCGGAATAGAGTGGAGCTTTGAACAACATGGCAAAGTTCAGTCACTACTGAGTAGAGAAGTAAATTCTCTAACTCCCGTACCACAAGCTTTTCCATACTAGTTAGGACAAAATTAAAAACAAAACAATACAATCTATAGTGTCAATCAAGATTATTCAGTGCATAGGAAGTCTAACAACAATTTGGCATAGCACCCTTAAACATGAAGTTAAAAGCTACCATTTATGCAAATTATGCAAACAATGGTTAAAGTGGTACTCCTGGATATAAAGTGTAGAGACTAGATCAAACTTCTATGCCAATTTACTGATGCATCCTTCATTCCTGAGGATGGCTTCTGCGAACTCACATGGCACTTTTGGGTGGGTAGAAAATGGGTCTCACTCCAGATGGAGACAGCTCAGGGCTGGGACCAGGTGAGTGGACTGCCGGCAAGCTTTTTGTCCTCACTAAGTGTCATTGTGCGCGTAGGACCTGCACCAGCAATTCTAGGCGGCCTTACTTTCTAAACACAAAACAGTGCCAACCTAGCTAGCAGGAGAAGCTAGAGAAGCTCACATTGATTTGAAGTGGTTATTTTCTTCACGCTCTTGCATGACTTCATCTTACAACACTAGGTATCTTGATAGACATTTTTAAAAATTCATAGTGGCAACAGTAACATTAGGAATTTTAATAAAAAAAACTCTAAGAAGAAAGCGATTTATTTTGGCAACAGGACAATCTTGAATGAGCAGGTCTGAAGCTGTTGGGCACTTTCTCTCACCTGCTTTCCAGTCGTTTCCTTTCCAATCTCTGGAATGGAGCTACTTCAAAACGTCTTGGGATTGTAAAACAAATGTGGGTTTTTGAGCCAGAATGAAGTGGGTTCAAAGAGCAGCTCTACCACTTACAAGCTGCATGGCTTTGGCTAAATTCCTTCGACTTCCTATCTGAACTTGTTTCCTTATTGTTTAAAAGAAATAGGA
Organism: Myotis myotis; assembly: GCF_014108235.1. Taxonomy (NCBI): domain Eukaryota; kingdom Metazoa; phylum Chordata; class Mammalia; order Chiroptera; family Vespertilionidae; genus Myotis; species Myotis myotis. Next base: position 22,141,297 of record NW_023416318.1, read on the forward strand.
TAATAGCTCTACTTTTCAAAATTTTGTTAGGGACATTAAATTTCTACCTGGAATTGTTTCTCCCTTCACTCTACCACCTACCTGAGGTCTTCAGAAAAAGAGCCATATTCCTTGATCCAAGGCCTCCAGTATGTCACTGCTGCTCTGTCTTTAGGACCTCATCGCCAATCACTGCCCTCTTCCATCCCCCACAACTGTGCCCTCTAATCCTGCACTTCCTTTAGGCCCCCATAATACCAAGGGGATTTTAATTCCCCCAAACACACTATAATGTGCCCTGCCTCCATATCTTTTTCCATACTCTTCCCTCTGCTTGGAATAGCCACCTCTCCTTACTGTCTCTCTGAAACATTTCTACTCGTCCATAAAACTTGACTCACTTTTAACGAAGATAAAATAAAAAAAAAAATACATGCTAAGTGCCCAGTACAGTGGACTGGCACATAGGAAAAACTCAGTAAATGTTAGCTCCCTCTTCCCTATGCAAACTCCTTTCACAGAATTAAATATGCTTCCTTTGCTCAGTAACGGTACCATGTACAGTCTTTTCCTCCATCCCACTTTACTGGAGAGAGGCAATGTGGATGGCGTGGCAAAGAAAGCATTGAGATGGGGGTTATTGTGTCTCTGCTCTGATCTCAGTTCTACTACTTTATTAACTCTCAACTTTGAGTGGATCATTTAAGTTTCGTGATCTTCATCAGTGATAATATAATTTACTTTTCTTGGATGGTTGTAAGAACCGTTAATGACTTCATGGTACATGGTCAATAAAAGTCACTCTTCGTACACTAAGCAGATCAGCTACTATTCCTATACAGTGAGAACCCTCTGTATTACTCTGAATGCAGTCCAGAAAATTTTATCTTAAAACTACAAGTTGAATTATGTAGTTAATTTTTGAGTATAGGTGATTTTAAAGCTAGGAAAGAAATCCAATATCCAATCATGTTATATCTGAATTTGCTTTGTTGCACAGTGCATCATAGTGGAATTATTTTCATCATTACTATGTATATGCTTTCGTGTCTACCTCATTTAGTACACTATTAGTTCCTAAGTACAGACCATACACTTTTCAGCATAACCTGGAATATAGACTACAGTCTGCTTGGGTTGAAATCCCAAAGATGTCACCTAATTCTGTGACCTGGGCCATATTAACTTAAATTTCTTAAATCTTAGTTTTCTCCCTCTAAAATGAGAAGAATAATAACAATAGTGCCTACCTTACAGAAGATTGTAAAGCATAAATGGGTTGCTACATGTAACAGAATCTGGCACATTAAAAGTTATCAATTGTCAACATATTGTTATTAGCACAATTATAATTATTGTTGTTATTGGTCCTAGTACCTACCAAAGAGCCTGCTTATGTATCAGACACTCAATAAATCTTAGTTTAACATTTTATCAAATCCTCTTAAAATTTGGACGTTGTCATTTAGGATGGCTTCCCAATTAGAGGCTGAGCCCCTTACAGGCATCTCCAGATGGCGGGGTGTGAAAGGATCACTCTCTAATTGGCCCAAATTCCCCCAAGTCAGCCATTTCTCAGCACCATACTGAGGGCCTGAGGCCCTCTCACCCGGATACCACTCCTTCCTTCACTCCTTCCATCAGGACTGGCTAGCCTTGGGCAGTTGGCTTCTGTCTGCCTCTCCCACCAGCCACTGCCAAGGATGCTAGCCAGTCCTTTATGAGAGCCAGGTGGAGCTGGCAAAACCAGATGTTGTCTGCCTTGTGTTGCCTGGACTTGTGGATGCCAATCTTCCTCCTCCCTGGCTCCGGATAAATCTTTGGCATCTTCGCTTTTTTTCTGCAAACCCTGGGCATCAGGGTCCCAGTAACTCAGGGTTTTCCTTGGGGGATTGGCATCATTATGAAAGTGATAATCCTATCCTTCATTTACCTAGGCTCACTAGCTAGTTTTCCTGGAAGTGGACCTATGTATAAATGAGACATGGTATGCTTTGCCTCCAGAATTCAAAGAAAATGAATACTGCACAGATTCAGTACAAGGAGGAGGGGAACATCCAAAATATCTAAGCAAGCAACTTCTGAATCTAGGTACCGTCACCCAAATCCTCCAATTCTGGGCACCTCTTCTAGGAAGTTTTCCACTGGTAATTGTGCTGAGCCCCAAGCCGATTGATCTCTCTTTAGAGGGGAAGTGGAGAAACAGAACTTCAGTGTTTTGAGCACACAGCTCTCCTAACTGCTACAGCCACGGCAGGCTTATCTTGGGAGCTAGCAGGAAGCCTATAACGGCTTCATCCTAACTCTCCAAATGCTGGCAACAATTAAATAAGTTCTTAAGAAGAGAATCAAAAAAGCAGGAGGCAAAATGAATGGCTTGTCCAAGTGCCGAGGAAGAAGAGGTTGTGTATTCAAGATGGAAAGAATATAAATACACACATATACACACACACGCACACATATTATGTTACAGGTCTATAAAAATGTGAAATGTTATTTATTTTGAGAATACCCAGTCATTTCCATCTGTAGTAAGAATCCATAATAACATTCTCTGTTTATATAACTCTTTTCACCTCAAGAGATCCCGAATGCATTTCAGAGAGCTCTATATACAAACAGAGGCCCTGAGCTTCGCCATCTCTGGAGCGGGTGGGAGTCGGGCAGAAAATGCGTGTGTGCAGCAGGCACCGCGGAGAGCGCTGATGGAAGAGGGCGAGTTGGTCAAGGACAGCAAGGCAACCCCCACATCCTTAAAACAGTGTCAGAGGGCCTTCAAAGTCTGGGTGACACCTCAAACTTTGATAGCTAATTAAGAAAGAAAGCTGAAGAGAAGTCCATTTATTTACTTTGGAGGGATGAAGGATGATGCGGGGCAGAGCAAGGTTAGAGAAGCAGTGACTCCAGGGAGTGGAAATAAATCTGAGGCATAGATCACAAAGTCTTCCCCTCCAGCCCATATATTCTTATTACACCGAATAAACTTAGGATGGGAGGACACATGAAAAGGTAATATCTGTTGATTCATTTATACCCTGTGTTCACCTGGGATCTGCTCTCCCAGGAAGGACTGACTGGACCACCTGGGATTCTTCCTTTTTCCTCCACCAGTTCAGTCCACAGTGTAGGAATACACTGACTTCAAAATAATTCACATTTAGCAAATGAGAACGAAGATGGCAGCAGTGATTTCCAGGCATTCCCACCTCAGAAAGCAAAGCTGGACAGAAGAGTGTATTTCTACTGGACATAGAGTAGGTTCCCAGAGCTGCTAAAAACAACACACAGGAGACATCCAAGGATGCAGAAAATCAACTGGAACACAGCTAGTCCCTGTTCAAAGACAATATTACTGACCAAGAACCCAGTTATCAGGATTATACTCAGGATTCTTAAGTCATGCTTCTTCAAAAAAAGAACACAACACAACACAACAAAACACACGTATTCCTAGGGACAGAATTGGGAGATGGAGAAAGAAGAAAGGAGATTCTGATGCAGAAATGGTCTGCCGACAGCTCTTGGAAACCTTCTTTCTCGACACTGTCCTTTCAGCAATGCCTCCAGTGTCTGGGTGTCCCAGGGGGCCATGGTCCTCCCACTGAGGCACCCACACCAGAGAAGTCCAGTGTCTGAGCGAGGCCCAAAGCTTGAGTTCCTGCTGTCTCAGACTTTATCTTCTCCAGGTCCTTCCTGTGACCTCAGGGACTTCCCACATAAACTCAGCAAGGAGCCTGAAGGGGGATATAAGGATACTGAATTCCGTAGGCATTTCAATTTTAAGCAAGGAGAAAGGTAAAGATTACCCAATATGGTAGACGAACCTCATTATTTAAGGTTGTGTCCTGTAAAGAGCTATGGAAAGAGGGGTGGCAGGGCAAGGGCCAACTGAGGTCACCCAAAAAGATTTTAGGAAAATCATCCCTTCCTAAAAAGATGCCTCTACTCTGAATTTAGCACATTCATGGCAGTCCACTTTAAAGGAATGCTTCCATGTTGAATATGACTCTTAGATCACCTCAGTGAGGTAGGTAGAGCAAAAATCTTACAACCAGGAAAGTGGGACTTAGACAAGCCAATGGCCTAGTCACCCCCAGGGCTGGAAATAGAGCCTTTTTACTGCAGAATTTCAAGTTCTACTGTACGTTGTCCAAAGTTATACTCAGTAACTAGATCAAAATAGTTTTCCCACTGAAATACCTGTGACGAGCCCAGTGTTTCACTTTGATCTTCAGAACCTTTAGCTTTCATTTCTCCATTAGCCTAAACATGGACCAGAGGAGGGGAGGGTTTGTAGGGAGAGGAAACAGAATGTGTTTCCTCTTTGTAGTTCCAATTTAGTTCCTCCTTGCCACTCTCCACAACATCCAATCACACTGTGAGGTAGAATCAGAAAAGAAGACACTAACATAGATAAGCAGATGAATGGATGGATGTAGATTTATTTTTAAAATATAGTATATACTATATTAATTATGATGAATTATCCAGAATATTTAAAAATCCTAATGCATAACCCTTAAATAGAAAAGACAGTCTTGGTAAGATAGGGAAGATTCATAAAATCAAAGATTAAGCCTATGAAATTATCAGAACACTAGAAGCAGAGGATGTTTCCTGAATTTCAGAAGACAATGTTCAGAAACAACAAAGGGAGTGCCCCTGTGCACACTAGTCAGTAAACCTTAGAGCTCCCCAAGTAGGCCTAGGCTTACAGATAAAAGCTCAATACTCCAGAAAGTTCGAGGAGAGCTGGGATACATTGGAGCATGGCAGAAACTCAATGAGAGGTTTGAAAAGTACCCATTCTTCTTCCCAGCCACGAACGGCAGCTGCTCTCCATGGCGTAGCTCTTGGTGGCCCTATCAGAAACAACTAAGGGAGGATAAGAGGGCAAACGGGCCCAATGGGAACAGATTCTTAAAAAAGGAATGGGTCACACTGTCCTTTTTCTGGCCTCAAGGCAAATTTCATCCTGTTCTAGAGTGTTCTACAGCTGTTGGCAGAGCTGATCATAGGAATAATCATCTTAAGAGATATTTTCTTATAATTGAGTGGGATGGGGACTTGCTGCATATTTAGAAAACATATAAACATGTGGAATTTTATCCCAGCAAAAAAATAAAATAAGGACAAAGTAATAACCTTCCAGGTCTACAAGGGCTATGAAGGGGTCTATCACAGTCAAGAGCTGTGTCATGGTCAGCTTTCAGGGTTTGGAGGAAGTGAAATTCTGCCACATCCAGAAGGAGACCCCTCAAGGAACATAAGTGAACAATTCTAAGAGCTACCAGCAGCATTATCTGTCATTGGACACCAGATGACTGAGCCAATATAATTATGTGCGAGGCGCAGGGGGCAGGTACCAGGTTAAGATAAGGAAGAGTTTCCATGTGGTAGAAAGACCTGTCTATGGAAGCAGCAAATTCCTTTTCATTGATTATATTTTGAAAGAAACACAGATTTTCTTTAAAAAGTGCTAAATAAATCCCAACTGACTATAGGAGCCAGCTAGGTAGCATGCGTGAATCAGCCAGGAAGAAAAAATTACATATATATATATATATATATATATATATATATATATATATATATATATATATATATATATATTTTCAACATATGGAAATAATTTATGATTCCAGAAAGACATTTGCTATCTCCCATGTGTCTTCATAAATGAACCCTTCCCAATCGACTTTTTGAAAGGGATAAATAAAAGACATTCATTTACTTCAAAACAAAAACTGGGTGAAATGATAGATGGTGGCTGGCACCTGCCTCAGCCCCAGAGCCAATAGAGAACGGAGGGGACAGCGGCAAGCTGAAGGGTGCATGCTCTGTGGAGAAGGGAGAGCAAAGCACGCTGATTGTTGCCATGTGGAGAGGCAGGCCCAATGTGGCCAGATTTTCCAATTTTATTTTTAAGAAGGGCCAGAACTCTTGATGTGCACATGCAATCTCCCATTTTTAAATGTTGGTGCAGTTGTTTTCCAAAGACACTCTGCGGGCCAAACCAAACATGATGTGGGCTGGGTCTGGCCAATGGCCCACCAGTTCATGGTTTTTGCTGTAAAGAACAATTTTTTTATAAGTATTGGTGTGTGTGGGGGGGGGGGGCAGAGGGGAGGGGAGGAGAGGATGGGGAATTATATGGTCTCTGAGGTTCTGGTGGAAGCCCAGTAAATAGCATCCCTTTTTCTGAATTTTGAACAAACTGAAAAATTGAGACAAAAGAGTGAGCTGCTGGGGGGCAAATTATAACCTTTCTTACTGAATTTTAAAGCAGGGTTGGGAAGGATGGAAAGTGAGCCTCCTAGAATTAGAGATGCTGGCACTGGTCAGGGCTCTGTCTGCTCTCCGCGCCCCCTCCCCACAACCTCCCACACCCACCTGCAGGAGATGTGCTCCCTGCTGGCAGCTGGTTCCCTAAAGAAAGACAGTAGAACTCTCCAGGTTTGGCTTCTCCTTCCAGATCTCCCCATCAGATAGTTCGTTCCTCCTACCACCAATGGAGATGGAGGGGTGGGCAGGTGAATGGAGGGATTGATAGAGCCCAAGAGAGTTCCCGACACACAACAGTGGTGTGAGAGACCGGATCTCTCTTAAGAGTTCTTTCCAGCCAAGGCCACCCCTCGCACACAGTGCATCTTTGTGTGAGTTACGAAAAGGCACTGCCCCCTGGCAGATGAACTGCAGAAAGGCCCTTCCCTGCCGGCTGATGCGGCCCCAGGCTCAGGCACACAGTTTGGCAAGCAAGGCCAGGGCTAGATTCCAGCCCACACTTGCCTACTCGGCCTGGTGCCGAAGTACAAAAACCCACAACTGCCCATAGCAGCCCTGCTTCAGACTCTAATAATCCTATCAATTCGATTCCAGATTCTTCAGTCTCCAAAGTAACCACACTGTGAATAGCACCCACTCTCTGCCCACCTCCAACAGTTGGAATTAATGTTGGTCCAAGCTATGTCAAGTTTGTGAATGGGGTGGAGAAGAAGAAAGGTTGACTGCCTGGCATAGCCTGTACCTTCCTTATTATTGTTATTATTATTGTGCTCTCAACTTCCCAATCCCTAGGTTGGTAAAAATTTTCAAAAAATGAACAGCCATTATTTTTTCAGCATGTCAGAATTTAGTGAGGCTATAATCATTACTTCACAGTGTTTTCTAGTAAAGAATATATTAAGGGAGATGTTGTTTTGTAAGTTTCCATGTACCACTGTGGCTTGTCCCAAATTACTTGTATTCAGATGTCAGACTATAATTGTTGGTTAGCAGCAAGGTTACCAGATGGGTTATAAAATGCATTTCAATAACTATCAAAAGGACTTAAGAAAAATACAATGAACAGCTGTTGTAGTTGAGGCAGGCTGGAGTTTCACTGTGAAACAAAAAAAATAACAGAATCTTCATTAGAGTTGAGCACATTTCTGTACTCATGAGCTCTTCAGTTCTAGAGCTCAACCCAAGAAGAAAGGAAGACAGCCCGTGAAACAAAAAACCAAAAAGGAGTGGAAATTTCTACGTATCGGAGGTGAGAGACATGCCCATGAAGGGAAAAGCTGAAAGAAAAACAAAGAACGCTTAGTTCAAGCTGATCTCTCTCTAAGGTTTCCTAAGGAGGGAAATGCAATCAGTGCTGTCTCCAGAGAGACCCGCCCGGATGGTAGACTTCTACATTCTTTCATATTTCTACTCAGGCCAGGTGCTTTAGAAAAAAATCACATGTTGGACACTATTTAGCTGGGAGTGAGTTCTTTTCCTCTACCACTTTGCCAACAGAATTCCCCATTTTTGCCAACCTATTTCCAGGTCACTGATGTGTTTTAAGGAAAGAAAGCAGACATGGCCGATTAGATAATTTGCAAAGAACACTCTCTCAAAACTCTGCTTAATTGAGACCCACTCATTCATTCATCCATTTGACTAACACAGATCAAGTATCCCTAAACAGTCAGGGTGATAACTGCTTCTGGAGCACCCTTTCCTTTCCTCTGGTAGCACAAAGTACACAGCCAAAGCTGTTTTTACGTACAGTTTAAAATCCTCATTTTTTTTTCTCAATGAGATGAACAAGGGACACATTTACCCCATAATAATAAGCATGTAAGGAGGAAACAAGCAAATAAACCCACTCCATTCCACCTGTAATTCTATGTGTGTAAAAACATAAGAGAGAACATGTTTTTGATTATGGAGGACATATATTTGTCATTGTCATTTCCATCTTAGTGTACAGAGAGATATAGGGAGTTCCTTGGAGGGAACAAGAGCAGGTACCCCCTCCCCCTGGGCAACTGTGGTTATTCTAATCTCAGGGCAGAAGGCTGTGGCCGAGCCCTCTGGGTACTGCACACATGGTTTTCGGCATTTATCTTCCTAACTCTTGTTACTTGGAGACTTGTAAGGTGCAAAGCAGGCCCGCAGATAAATATCGCTAACGTCAGCTGCCCATGACGATGAGCTTGCTTTCTCTTCTCTCTCCCTCACCAAGATAACAAACAGGAGGAAAGCGTGGCACATGGGGAAGTGGAGTTAAAATGTACTGCACGTTACTAATCCTAACATAACATTGGCAGCTTGCACCATCCCCCTGCCAAACCCAAATTAACACGCTGCCTTACTGAAGGCAAAGGCTGCAGCTATATTTATAGCTCAATTAACAAGTTTCATAACTAAACCTCCAGAAGTTCTAGGCAAACCTGACAAATGCTGTGCATCTTAACACCACCGTGACCCTGCCAGAACGCCACCATCTCCTAACAGGGCGCAGCTCCTGCTATCACCTTGCAAGAACAATGATGATTAGCACTGGCCCATCTGATAAAGGGAAGCTGGCTGGGCACCCCGGCTCTTGTCAGGGGTACGTCTCCTAACAACTCCCAACCAACACACATACGGTTGATTCAGGCAGGCGGCAAATTCTTCTTCGCTCTGCAGAAGGATGGAAATGCCTGCTCCTCGGGAGCCAATGGCTGCAGAGAATGGCTGCCACCTGATCACTAAGAAGCTTTGGTCCTTCCGGGAACAGTGTAACAGAAGCACAGGGTACGTCACTTGGAGGTATTATACCTTTAAAAGAAGCAGAAGACCTCTTCATAATATCTGCTAAGCAGGTTATCTTTGCTTGAGGGAGAAGGTTCTTCAGAGGATTACTCATGAGCAGGAGGCACTCTTAGCATGACTAGGAAGGGTGCAGCAGTCCTTTTAATACAACACTTGCTTGACGTGGAGCACACCGCCTTCAGCGTCCAGGCTTCCCCTCCATTTGGGAATAACATTCATACACATCCGCCTCTCTCAGGGACTGGGAGCTCTTTGAGTGCAGGGAGGAGGGAGCATTCTGCTACATTATGTCCTCCACAGCCCTTAGCTCAGAAGTAAATAATAGGAAGGGTTCAGCATTTGTGAATGAATGAATGGGTGGATGACTTAAAATTGGATGAATAAACAATTTAATGGATAAACAGTACTATTCTCTATAATACAATCAAAACTTATAATTCTGCAAACTCTTGCTTTAATTTTTAGGCTGGAGTTAAATGTATTTGACATATCATCTGTACATATTCTTATAAACTATAATCCATCTGCAGCTACCTCTGCCATATGTCTCTTCCCCATTAAAAGCTGAGTACTGAGGTCACAGAAATTTGGAAAAGCACCTACAATCTGCTGGCCAGAGACCTTATTCCATTTCTATTGTTTCACACTCCTTGGTTACTATCATGGAAAGGAAGTAAATGGTCCACTATCAATGCTATTTTAATATATTCAGGTGCATGACTTCTGGTAAGTTACTAGTTCCTAGCTTGACTTTTCTTGCCTGTAAAATGAGTTAATCTAGAATTATCTTTAAGTATCTCTTCAACTTTAAAATATTATGATTTTATTTTTCTGCCATCTAGTCACTCCTACACATATTAATGGCATGCTTTTTCGTTCTCCTATTCCCTTAAAAGGATGATTGCAGGAGATATTTTTAACACACCAAACTTCTGAACCTAGTCTGATGGCACCTGCATTTTTTTTTACCCTTTGCACACTCATTGCTGAGCCTTTGATTCCCAAGCACAGGGTATTTTTTTCCAAAGAATAAGAATGGACAATTTTCTTAGGAAAACTTTTGGCTGCTGATAAATCATAAAGCTACGAGCACAGGATAAAGAGGATATGACAAAATGAGGCACTGTGATCAAGATAGACTGGAGAATTCTGCCAGGGTTCAGGGATCTATTGCCTCCCCCTGCTTTTTCAAGAACCAGAATCTGGAATAGACATGTCTCTGCACCAAGGACCATAAAGAGATAGTCAAATGGCCAAATATGGCCCCCAAATATGTTCAGGGGTTCAGGTCACATGTAACTTCTCTTACTGTTATTTTAATGTGAGTTTAAATAAATACCTTTGTGTAGGTCACAGACTGTCCAGTAGCCCTAAACACTCCCTAAGTCCCTTATCTGTCTTGTCTTTTCATTCATTCCTGGTCCTGGCCCTCTGCCAAACTCACTGTATCTGTCTTCCCCCATGAGGATAGAATATTATGTCCCATGAGGGAAAGATATTCTTCTATTTGTTCATTGTTATGTTCAGTGCCTCAAAGAGTACCTGGCCCAGTAGGTATTCTGAAAATATTTGTTGAATAAATTAATCAATAAAACTACCCTTCCAATTGCTCCTTCTCAGAGCTCCCATCACACTCTGTTCACACCATCATAATTACCTTAATTCAACACACATTTCTTAAGTACTAGACATTGTACCAAGCACTAGAACCATTGATAAATGATACAGAATGAAGCAGAGTTCCTTGCCTCAAAAGCTCACATTTAAGAGAAAGGATCAGGCACATAGACAGACAAATTGACAACATAGCAAAATAGTGAGAGATATGTTAAAAGTTCTGTGTAAAGATCAACAGGAAAGCAGGAAACATTTGCAATATGCCTCATTACCTGTACAAGGAAGAGAGGGCATTCCATACAGAGAGAAGAGACTAGGCAATGTCCCTGGAGCCGTGAACATGCACCGGCTCAGGCCACAGACTACTTCCATGTAGGTAGAAGAGAGCACGGAGGAGGAGTGGCTAGAGATGACCCTGGGAAGGTAACACCTTTACAGGATTGTGAAGACCTTTAGGGCCAAGCTGAGGAGTTTAGACGCTATTCTGCAGGAAAGAGGCACTACTAAAACATTCCAAGCATTTCCAGGAAGAGAATGGTGTTTTAGAAAGTTACCCTGACAGGGTGTAGGTTGGCATGAGAATAAGCTGGGAGGTTTTTGCAGTGGTGCCAAGTAGTGGTGATGGAAGCCTAAGGTAAGGCAAAAAAAAAAGCTGCATTTCTTTCAGGAGAAGGTTATGCAATAAAAATCTTGGAAACAGAATTAACAAGTGAGAGAAAGAGAGGCGAGAGCCAAGTGTGGGCTTGAGCTTTCTGGCTTAGGTAAACTGGATAGATAGATGACAGTGCTGCTGAGGGGAGGAAAAAAGAGGTTAGTAGCAGGGGTATAGGCACTGAATTGTCAATATGGTCAACGATGACGTTTTCCAGGGCAGATTCAGAAAAATGAGGGGAATGAAAATAAATGCAGGTGATCAAAAGGTGAATATGATGTGAAAATTCAAAGGCTCCTAGAAGAAACCTGTTTATTTAAAAGGCTTTTATTTATTTATAAAAAAAACTTGGTGAGGGGGGAAGGGGGGTGAATAGGCAGAGCACAGGAGATTTTTAGGGCAGTGACACTGTTCTGTATGACACTACAATGGCAGATATTTGTCATTCTACATTGGTACAAACTCAGAAATGTATACCACCAAGAGGGGCTCTAATGTAAGTGATGGACTTTGGGGAATAATGATGTGCCAATATTGTTTTGTTGATTATAACACATGCACCACTGTGGCGGGGGCTGTCATTAGTAGGGGAGGTTGTGTGTGTGTGGAGACAGGGGATAGATGGGAAATCTCAATACATTCTGCTCAGTCCTGTTGTGAACTTAAAACTCTTCAAAGAAATAAAGTTCATTAATTTAAAAAACTTGTTGAAGTTTATAAGTCTGTAAAGGGAAGTAAGATTTTATCTTGAGAGGAAAGCAATGTCAGGAAAGAGTGGTTTTCTTTCTTTCTCACTATCTCGCTTTTCGAATGAGAGAGATTTATGTAAGTATTTTTAGACGTTGATGTGTTCTGTGAGGAAAATATTTGAGAGAGAAATATAGCTGATGTAAATAGAAGTCTTTAGGACAGTGCCTGATGAGTAGTAATTGTTCAATAAATGTGAGATCCTTATCACTGCTATAATACCTATTACTTTCTTTTTATTATATAGTCATTTAGGTCATTGTCCCAACTCACTAATGAGACCATTAGCTCATATAGAGAAAGGCTGCAACTGCTTAGAGTTTGTGTTCCTTACAAGCACTTAGTACAATTTCTCTAACAGAATCTTCATTCAGTGATTGATTCATTAACATAGGTATTGAATGAATGGTAGAATTTGAATCTTCTCAAGTGGTCATTTTGGCTTCTGCCTCTATTCCAAGAATACCTTAAGCATTTTCATCCTTCCCTTTGACATACCATATGGTATGTATTTAAAAAAGGGCCTCATCCTTCTCAGATTACAATGCTAAACTTGTCTGTGTCTGTTATGAGACTGTTAGCCACATGTAATATAATTACAGGTCTAGAAGAGGGAAGTTGGGGACTCTAGCTGGGACAGAATCAGAGACTCCATAATGACATCAAGAATTAGGTTCTGCATGGAGGCATGGAACAGACTGACATACCTCAATGTAGAAATGGGGGAACGAGAAGAGAACTTACATATTTATATCATAGTCCATGGACACGGGCAATAGGGTGAAGGCCTGAAGGGTGGGTAGAGACTGAGAGAAAGGGGGAAAGGGGGTAAGGGGGGGGAATGATAGATATCTGTAATACTATCAAATATATATATATATATATATATATATATATATATATATATATATAAAGAATTAGATTCCTTCTACTTTTCTGCCATGCTGGTCTCAGAGTTAGGCTTCATCAAAAGGTTGACCGCCCTCAATGTCACAACATGACTACAGTAGGAGTTTAAGGTGTCACATATAAATAGGATGACATCTAGATAATGAGATCATTTCTTCCTCAGTACCTTTGTTGTAAGAATGAACATTTCCCAAAGACCCCCAACAGAATTGTCTTACATTTCATTGGCCAGAATTGCTTCACAAGCCCGAACTTCTAGCCCTCCTTATGGACTGATAGGGAACGGGGCCACTGTAATTGCTTTGGGCTAATCAGAAGCCACCAACGTGGGAACAGAAGCAACCTTTTCAGAAGTACATGATCCCACAGAGGAGAGGGGAATGTGAACTAAACAGGTTTCTTTTGGGAGAATAATGGCCTGGGGTGGGGCAGAGAGATGAGTGTTGGCTAGGCAGTCAACATTTGTCTAGATCTGAATCAAAACTTATATAGCATAAGAAAACAATGATCTAAAGTGGACATAAAATCTACATTTAGAAGTTCTCTATGAGCCAATAGATGATACAATAGTAACATGATGAACAAGTAAATAACTACAAGTTCCAACCAGGTGCTATGAGAAGGGCATTGTTAAAGTGCTTGGAGACTCACCACACACATTGCTCTGCTGTCTTTGTGCCAGTGATTCACGGAGAGAGATTCTGCATCCATTCCACCAACATTCCAGCGTCTGCTCTGTGTCAGACTGGACACTGAAACCTGGAAATAAATATCAATAAATCAGGTCCTCTTCACTAAAAGAGTACATAATCTAGAACAGACAATTAACAAAGACATAAACAACTGTAACATGATGAGTATACAAAGCACAGTCTAGCACAGAATTAGCGGTGGTCAATTAGTGGAGGGGGCAGGAAGGATTTCCTAAAGGAATGGGCTGCTAGGACTGGGTTTTGAAAAATAGTTAGTTGCTGGCCAGATTAAAGGGGGCTGGGAAGGGCATATTACAGCCAAAGGTGTACAAATGTGAATTAGTATTCTGCCTCCGTGAAACTCCAAGTGGGTCTAATTGGCTAGAGAACAGAGTTGAAGAAGGATATGGATGGAGGTGAGCCTGGAGATTTTGATGGGAACCAACTGTTGGAAGGCCCTCCCCTCTTCCCATGTACATACATTTGGCTTTTATGTAATAATTAACACTGAAGGCTTAACAAAGTGAATAGGCATTTTAAATATCACTGGAAGCTGAATCATAGGGATATTGGGGTAAGAGCAAGTCCAGCAGTAGCTGCTATAGTTGGGGCAAGACCAGGATAATGCTTGAGCCAAGACAATAACAGAGAGTCTGGAGAAGAGGCAGGAATAAAATACTTGATGGCACTCAGTGGGAGTTTGAATGTGGAAAAATAAGTAGAAAAGTCCAGAATGATTGAATAGGTGACAGTGTGATTCATCAAGATAAAGAAAGTAAGAGAAGTTAAAAGGTAATATGCACAACTCATCCAGGTTTGCCTGGGACTTCCCAAATTTCAGCACTAACAATTCTGCATCCCAGGAAGCCTTTCAGTCCCAGGCAAACCAGGATAATTAGTTATCATATGAAGAAAAGTACTTTTGTTTCTTTCTTATTTTTATTTTATTATTATTTTTAATCTTTATTGTTGAAAGCATTACATATGTCCCCTTTCCCCCTGCCCCCCATTGACTCCTTCTAGCCCCCCCCCTCCCCCAGGCCTTCACCACCCTATTGGCTGTGTCCATGGGTTATGCATACAAGGTCTTTGGTTGATCTCTTCCTACCTACCCACCTTCCCTTGCCTTCCCTCTGAGAGAAAAGTACATTCTGAGGAAAGTATGATATGTTCAATTAGGAAGATAATGAATTTTAAACTATTGAGCAGAACATTCTGTTTGCATCGACCTAACCCCCAAACAACTGGCCAGTTCAAACCACTTCCACATTTCCACTCCTTCCTGTGGAGACCACCATCCAGCATTCACACAGTTAAGGTGAGAGGCTCTGGCACAAAGGGTTAGCTAGTTGTCTTTCTTCACCAGGGTTGCTGGGCTGCAGATACAATTTAAAGGATAGTTGGTGGACACTTTTCAAGGCATTTGTGCAAGTCATTAAAAAATATCCCTAAAAGGAATACATCCTATTTGTAACCCATGGCCATTTCTTTCAACGGGGCTACCCATCTGCTTTTGCTGCCTATAAAATTATTCATCAGAAAATAGAATGCTTTGATGCTTTATTAATCTTTGTATCACAGAGACATACCTATACTGTACATATAACAAGCCCTTCTCAATAGGTTGCAAAAATGAATTCTTTTAAGCCCATAAATGTACGTATTACACTTATTGCACATTAAATCAAAACAGCTATGGTCTCTAAATTCCTTTTTTTAAATAAATAAGAGTCTGAAAATCATGTATAAGAAAGCTTTAGGTTTGTACAAAAACTCTGAGAGATTCTCAACATCCAGTTAAGCTTAGTAAAAGCCTAAGAACATCATGGTAAGAAGGAAGTGCTATTGAATACATCCAATTGTGCTTGAGACCAATATTGCTCCACCAATAGCTTGCTCTATAAACTGACCCAGTGCTCTGAGAGTCCCCAAATGCCTTATTTAAAACAAGGGGGCAGACATGAGGATGGTGTTCAACTCTTAACTTAGCAATTCCCACTACTGATTTAAACCAGACCTTTAGTGTTATTTTAACATAGGTTTTGGATTTAATTATCTTAAATGTCTAAAAGAATGCATGCAATTCCCAAACTGTTTATCTCTTTTATGGTAAAATCTCTTCCCCTATCCCTAGAAATCTGTTTTAATTATTTAATCAGTTTGGCTGAAACTCACAAAGCATTAAATTGTTAGTTGTTACTTAACATTCCTTATAAATTGCATTTATTAATTTCTGGATAGAGACTTGTCCATTGCTACAGTAATTTAAATTAGTACCACATGGTTACAGACCGCTGCTGAATGATGATTAAATCTTTGGGGCAAATTCAGTCTTTTACGTCAAGATATTTAAATGGCACTAGAGATAAGCTAACCAAATTTGGGCCCAAGAAGTTACAATTTATCAAAAATGTAATAAACCATGGCCAGAATATTCATTGTAAGCAGCACATAATGTGGTCCATGAAATGACATTTTAGCATCTCTCTCACTGTGGTCACAGGGAAGTGCTGATGCAGCAGACACAGCAATGGTCCATTGATATTTAACAGTTCCCATCTACAAGGTACTTTGCAATATTGTGGCTTTTTATACACTCAAGTCCCCCTGATACTCTATCCGTCATTTTGGTATTCACCACACTGACAAATTCCTTTCTTGGTGCTTTAATTTCACTGGTGCCAACAATCAACATAGCACACAACTCTCTGGAATGTCAGCAACAGAAGGAGGAACTGTCGGACCTTGGTGGCATTTCAGAATGACACATCGCTGGGGGAGAGAGCCGCGGAGGGACTGTTGACTCTAAACTAATTAGGAACAGATGATGAGGGGGAGGCACTGGAAAAGTTAAGGGAGCTCTCCCAGGTCACAGAGGTGGAGAGAGGTTTTAGAACTCAGTTTCTTTGCCTGTGATCTAAACCTGTTCCTGTGACACCTATTACCACCCCCGAGGCCATTCGACGGATCCAGGACCTTTTCTCACATCACTGAATGGATCTGATCATTTCTTCCCAGGGAACCGACTGGGGAAATCAAGTGATTTTAAAAATGAATCTTCCCATGGCTTCTGAATCCTTCAATAAGAATACTAATTTAAAAAGAGGGTGATAGGCAGGTCATAGGAGAGACCATAAGTGTCTTTTACTGGAAAGACTGACCGAAACATTCAGGTAAAATAATAAAATCAACTCATAAAGTAATAGATTCTTCTTCCTGCAGCTAAAGATAAATATTAAATAATCCGAGGTGCCGCTGGCTGAAAATTAATTTCTGTAAGGCAAATAGTGTAGTATGTATATGTGTTTCAATTTCTGTTTGGCAAGGTGCCTATTTTGAGCATCCTGCACAGACCTTTGAAGTACATGGGCTTCTCTCATAACGCAGATGCTTAAACAAGAATTGCTTCCTTGGGGCTCCCAAGCACTGTAAAAAAGTCTGTTTTGGATCATCAGGCTCCCAACTAATTCCAGGTATTCAGTCTAAAAACACAACATTTTTTTTAATGCATTAATGATACAGTGCAGCCGTTCTGAATTGAATTGTGCCAAAAGATGGGAGTGACATTAACTTATTAGAGGAGTCACAAAGTGCTTAACCACTACAATTTGTGTTCCCCAAATTATAGTCAGGTGCAGTTGCCGGCAAGGGGAAGGTTGAAACAGGATACACAGTGGGGGTGTGGGGGGAAGTGTTTCAGAGAGAACCCTCTAATGATTAATTTATAATAGAAAGAAGTACAAAGGGCAAATAGTACATTGTATTCTAAATCATGAATCTATTATAGTCTACTCTTAGACCATCTGACAGCTAAGACATTTATCCCCCAACCCTACTTGTTTTAACTGTGCTTATTGAACACTTTGACAAAACACATAACGTGTCCCCAGAAGCCAAACATACTTAGGGCCACTTCCACAGAAACGTCCAGAAATTTTACAATAAAAACAATCACCAAAACAATAACAAAAATCCACAATCTAAACTTTTTCATAAGTTTCCTAAAAGTAAAGACCTTTTCTTAAAATCATGAACACTTGTGCCTAGAAGAATCTTCTGCTAGGAGCATGTGGTATTCTGGAACAAACAAATGCCATGAAGCAAGGTGAGTTCCTCATGGTCATGGACAGAAGAGGGAAGTCTCCGGGGTGTCAATGAATATAGTAACCCTTGCCTCCAGGTCTACTCCAGGTCTTTCTAGAGAAGGGTTTAGTAGTACACTGGGTCTTTAAATGGAGCCAGAGAGTGGGATCCCTCACTTTGATATTCTCCCAACACTCCATGCTTCCCTCCAGAAGGGATGTGCAGCCCAGCATACTGACCAGGTTCTAACTTGCGTCACTGCATTCTGTCTCCTCTGAATACCTCCTGGAACTTCATCTGCTCTTCATTCCATGGTGTAAACCAATATGAGCTGTTGGAGAATTGCCCTTGAGGTGGCTGTACTTCAGTACTGGGCAACGTGACTCATGAATATTTTTAACAGTCAAGGCCATATGCTCCTCTCTTTTGCAGAGCATGGAGCCAAATGGAGCTTCTTAAATAACACACAGTGTGGCAGCCACTGCCAGGCACACCGGGAAGGGGCTCAGAGTTGGATGTGTCCTCACAGTCGGAGAAGAGCAAGGTCCCTGACTTTGAAAGAGACTTCCAGCTGAGATGGAGCTAAGAAGTTAATGGGAGGATAAAGGGCTTGTTTTGATTGTCTGTTTTCATCTTTGTTTCTATGCTGGACTTGTTTTATGAGTCAATTAAGGAAAATGCGTTATCCTAGCTCAGCCTTCAAGTTAGCCCAAGCCTTCTCTCTCCACACCACTTTCTCGTACCACTCTCAGGATCGGGGGGTACCAAGGAGATGCTGCCCACAAACCCACCAATGCTCAGAACGGCTGTCATAGAAAAGAAAACATCCCTTTTTAAGGGATATGACAAAGTTGCAACATGCAAAGACACCCATGGGCTGGGGTAAAGTGGGAGCAACTTTTGGAGGAGATGGAGTTTTGTGGCATTGGGAGAAAATGATACGAATAATAGAAGCATAGTCCTTTGAAAGAGGGTGGAGACTGAGAGGGCAAACATGGAAGAGGGAGAGGCACAGAAAGGAGAGACTGGGGAATGACGGGGATTCATTTCAGTCCTGACAGGCCCAACTTTCTACTTTCTGGTGATAATTTTGTAGATTTCCAACACTGTTGTGTTTTTGAATAGTAATCTATATTGAATTATCCAGCTTTAGTTGACCAACAGAACTTATTTATGCAACCTTTATGGGTAAGTGTTATAACCTGATATATTATATATATTTTTAAATTTATCTTTATTGTTGTATTACAGAGATCCCCCTTTTTATCCTGTTGACCCCCTCCTTAAAACCCTGCATTGTGAGGTACTGTGCTAGGGAAGAGGCATCCAGGCATGAACAGAACCGACATAATTCCTGCCCTCCCAGATCGTATGTGGCTATATTAACATTCGATAACCATTATGAGAACAGTTGTGTGGGATTAGGGAAGGGTCCCCAGAGGAAGTGAGAGCTAAGATGAGACTTTCATGACACAGAGAAATAATTCTGATCAATTGCTTCCCTGCCACTGGCTCATTGCATCAGAAGGAAGTAACTAGAAAAAAAAAAAAAAGGTTATACATGCAAAGATAAAGAGAGTTTGCTGGAGAACAAATAAACGTCTGTGTCTCCAATCAGAGCGGCCAACAGGATGCCAGTTGGAGAATCCGATGTGGATCTTGAGTTTCTAAATGACACGAGAAGAGTATGTAGCTGTGTCATCTGACCCCAAATTGCCCCTGCCATTGCACCCCTCCCTCTGATGACTCCTGATGAATAAATAAATTACTGCATTGGATTTTCTCTTGTCCCTGGTGTAACTCTACTCACCCTGTACCTTGCTCTGTCTGGTGATATGATTCTCGTGGCCCTGGTTCTATGGCCGCATCACCAAAATGGCACTTGAGTATAAACAAGGTCTGTTGGGAGTGAAAGAATTTAAAAAACAAATGCCACCAAACTCTTTATTTGATATTTGTAATTTAGGACAAATCAACTTCCCAACTCTACATGGGTGGGTTAGCTTCCGACAAAACATGCCTGGAATAACAAGAGATTAATCTGACCTTCCACCTTCAGTAAGAGTTATTACAGTTTACTATCTTTGACCATATTTCCATGTGGAATACTTTGATACATAAAAAAATGCAATCATCCAAGTGCTTAGACTATCCTGTACCTAACATCTATATGGTGAAGGAAAAAGGAATATTTGCCCCTCCTGTAGAAACTACCTCGGGTTGGACTGTGCACTTTTTGTTCAGATGGGTTGCTGTCTGCTATGCATGGCTTTCATTATTTTTCCCATTTGCTTTTATATGCACTCTCACTCCTGTTGTGGCAGGGTTTTATTATTATTATTACTTTTAATCCCAGAAAAAAAGGAAGAGATTCAATACAGGAAAAGAACAAATGCCATAAAATCTACTGTAATAACGTGTTCAGTAGGAACCGTGGTCATTGCAGGGTAGAGTTGCACACCTATTCATTCTTTTGTGATGATCGTGTTTTTACTATTTCAAATTTAATACTTTTTCTAATATATTATATGTTACCTCCCATGTATTTAAGCTGTACTTAAAAGCATGCTAAGAACTGGTAATTCTTTAATGGTTGTTCACTTACAAGCGATTGTGGGTCATTACACAATCATTTAAAGGGCATTAATGAGAACCATTTAATGGTTTTAGTAGAATATCATTGTAAGGGACAGGGGAAAAGTTACTGGCTGTAAATTTTTATGACCATTTCTTACAAAACGTATTACTTTAAAGATTTATGTATGTAACAATGAGTACAATAAAAGCCATGCTAAAAATAATTTGAAATCAAAGTAATGCATATAGATAAGTCTTTGCTCTGCTGCAATTGTGTGGGACCCCTTTTTTTTAAAAAAAATCTTCCTTTTCTCCTTCCTTCCCCTCTTTCTCTGCCTTTCATCCTCCCTCCCTTGCTTCTCCCTCTCCTTTCCTGCCTCCCACCTTTCTTCACTACTTCCATTTTCTTTCTTAAAAGACATTTTTAGTACCATTAAAGATTTTATTTTTAATGAAAACTATTACAGATTGAAATCTTAACCGATGTGTTTAGTTGGTGGGGGTTGAGCACAGAGGGGTAAAAAATAGCAGGGCAGCATTGCATAGAAATGCCCCACCTGGAGTGAATCTTTGTTTACAGACCTTTCCCCCATATATCATTATTTTAAACTATTTCCTCTTAATATACTATAGGACTAAAATAGCAATTCCAAGGCTTTCTAGGACATCACTCCCTAAGGTAGGACAGGGGACTAAAAAGGCAGAGGCACTAGTCCTGGGAGTACACCCATAGAAATCCGTAAAATACATACAGAAAGGGGGCCTTGCATATACCCAGAGGAGCACCCAGCATCCTGCTCCATGTAGCTCACCTCTTGAAAAAGAAATGGGTATTTGAAAAGCTCACTCTACTGAGGGAGTAACCTTATTAAAGTGCTTTAATAACACAACAGTCATCATATTATGCCTGGTTTTGTCCGCTTGCAATTCTCGTGGAATACATAATGAATAAGACAATACCCCTTTCCCAGGATTCCTGCATAAGCAGGAGGATATTTCTAATTAAAAAGGCAGAGTTAGCACAGCCCATGAAATGAACAGAACCGTATCTCTACAAATGCCGAGATTTTACTGTTTGCATTAAGTAACACTTGCATTTCTCTCTTGAATCTGCCCAATACCCATTACCAATAAGATGAAGATTTAAGATAACTTGGTCAAAAGATGGTGAATTACAACTTTTAATTAAAATGTAGAAAAGAGTTGCTTTAAAGTAAACATGATAATACTTTCATGATGATTATTTTTTTATAGTGAGAACAACAAAAGCACCCTGAATATTTTAGAATGTGAAAGAGGATTTTCAGAAAGTTATGTGTGTCCCAGAGAGAAGGCTGTGCAGTCAGCACCCTCCATTTCCAGTCCCAGCAGAATGCAGCCCCTATATCTGGATCCACAGGGATTCCTTTATTTGACCTATTCAGGTAAATCAAATGATGACCAGAATGGTAAAGAGGATAAGGCCCACACTGGGGTTGGCACAACTTATTTTCACCAAAGAGCAATTCAATAAATGATAACAGGAAGGAAAAGAGATGATTTCCGATGTAACCCATATATCGTTATGAAAACAAATTTTAATAAATCTAATGTAAAATATTATTGGTGCTACATTCCAGATTGAATGTAGCAGTATGATTGAAAGATTAGTGACTGTGTGAGTATGGTGGTTTCTTTCACCATAATAAGTTAATACTGATGCAAACCTAGCTTCATGCCTCCTTCTAACATTATCTCCAACTCTTCCCCTAAATCAATGTTCTAGTACTATTAAGTTTTCTCTGGCTCAAGGTGTGTCCAGAGTCTTTTTAACACCACATTACTTATGCTGATTCCTGCCAGGAATCACCTTAACTTCTTCCGGCCCGTATGCTCTCAATCTTGATCAGCTCAAGTACACTTTCTCCATGAAGCCTTCCCTGACCACTCTAACCTGAGATCTGGCTTCAAAAATTTAAATCTACCACCAAATATTTAGGTGAGCCATGGTGAGAGTCCCGGGGAAGACAAACCTGTCCACCCTCTGGTAAGGTAGCTATCCTTTTGGATGAGTTAAAGTCTTTGCAAAATAAAGAAATAATCACATCTGCCTTTCAAGGCTATTTCAATAATTACATCAAAAACACTTAAGAAAGCATCTGAAATAGTGTAGTTTCGTAATAAATGTTAGTTTCTCCTTCTCTCTGTCCCTTCCTTTCAAATTCAGAGAAATTTGTGTTTAAATCAGGTGTAATACTTACTGTATTTACTTTCTTATGGCTTTCAATTTTCTTTATTTTGTAGGCTTTCATTTTCCATCCTCTCTCTCTCTATTAGTCTATAATCCCACAAAGGAGGGACCCTTATTTATGTATCATCATGTTCCCTGCCTCGTTTAACATAGTTCTAGATGCACAGTAAGGATCAATACATACGTATTAGAGGAGTGACTATTAGTCACTTTCTCTTTTTAGAAAAAAATTAATTTCCCCAAAATAAAAGCCCCAAATTAGCAACATTGTATTCTATCTTTATGTTCCCTGGTATACTGCATATGACTGAACTGACACACAATGAGGGGGATGTCAGTCTGATTTCAGATTATTTCCATCCACCTGAGATGGATGGCGCCAGAGTCATAGGACTATTAATGAAGTAAGATCACCCATTTACTTCCAGTGTTTGCTTACAGACAGAACTTTTCTAGGGCTGGGGAAGTTGCATCTTTGTACTGCTAGGCAAGTGTTAAAAAATAAAAATATCGGCCCCGAGCTGATCTTGGGAAGTGACCAGAGAGGATCAATGCAAACAAGGAAAAATAAAAATTAAGTTGTTTGCACTACAATGGAAAGATGGCCTGTGGGCTTGGTAGTCAAAGCACAGTACATTTAACATTGAACTTCCAAGCTTCCTCCATGGATAAAATGGGGTCAGCAGAGCAGAGCAGGGAGGAGTTTGGCCTCTGGTGCCAGATGGCCTCACTGCTCTGTGTCCTATCAAGTTCCCACAACCACTCTCTGCCTCAGTTTCCTGAAATAGAAGAATAGTTCCTGTCTCCTGCCATTGTTGCAAGGTGTAAAGAGGTAACAGGTCTAAAGCCCTTACAACAGGGCCCAGTAGAGAGTGAGAGCCATGCAAGGACTAGGTATTAACCTGGAAGGGTCTGAACACCCTTAGAGTGATTCTGTAGGGGTGTTTGTTTCTTTTCTGCAGCCCCCGTCTTCAGAAGGACCATCCAAGCAGCCTCAGAGGGTGTCTGGGACTCCTCCACCCTGAGTCCCCTCGGCTCAGTGTCCGAGGAAGAGCAGAGCAGCAGAAGGAACCCCTGGGCATCTCCCCAAGTCCTCTCTGCAGTTGCTCTTACACTTTTAAATGCCCTGTGCTCTGAGGTTTTTGGTGCTGATGTCATTATGTGGCACTTCTGAATTAAGGAAGTAAAAAACAAAAGCAAAGCAAGAGACTCAAAAAGAGAGAAAACGCTGCCCAAAGAGTGGGGAAATGTAATGAGATAAAGGAGAAGAGGGGGCCATGACACTTAAATATCTTCATCCCAGAGATGCCAACCAAAGCAAGAGCCGTTAAATGCATTATGGCATTTCATTGACAATTTCTAACAAAGTTGAGTGCTTAGAATCAAAATGAAGGTTGGTGGTGCCTTCAGACCTTTTATATCTGACTAGCAATTGGGAAAGTAATGATTTTGTGGATTATGCTGGGAGGTTGCTACATCCTTAGACGATATGTAGCATTATGCGTCATCTGATTTTGATGCGATTTCTAGAAAGAGAAAGGTAAGTTAAAAATAGAGATTCCATTTTAATGCTGTTTACTCTTGCCTTTGTCTGGAGTCCAAAAATGACAACATGTTCTTACTGCGGCACTTACTGCGGCAGCATCATTTTTATATAAAGTTTGAAACCATGCACTTTGCCAAGGCACCCCTCCAAGAAGATAAGCCCAGTCCGCCCATCTATCACAACCCTTCAGACTTTTTTGTTACTTAAGGGCTTGCCACTTTGATGGGGATGAAGTCTACTGAATACCAGCCACGTGGAGTTTTATTCCTTCATGCTGTTTGTGATAAACTTCAGGGGACACATTTAACATTCAACAAAAAATGAAATTTCTGGGAGGATAATCTCACCACTCTTACAGCAGCACGGAGCTTTCAGATACTGTAAACAGTCCAGGCACACAATGAGACAAAACGCGCAATTCCCGGGGAGGTGGGGGGAGGGGGTAATTCTGTGAGCTCCTAAACGTCTGTGTATTAATCTACAGCTCATCCCCCATGATATTATTGTTATTTTGTTGTTGTTATTGTTATTGTTGCTCTTTGTCTTCTTAGGAACAGTCTCCTCTGGGAAGACAGAACATTCGCCTTCTGGCAGATTAGTCATTCTTTTGGATCATGGGGTACCATTTTCTCAGCTTCTTGGAGTTGCTAAATTGCTGAGGAAAGAAACCATGGGCGTTTGGGCTGCGTGCTCGCAGGAGGCACAGTGGGGATCAGCTCTGGGTGCATGCCTCTGCCATTCTTCTCTGCCCCAGTGGCCCCATTCTTCACAACCTGGGAGAAGGAGCAAAGTTGCCAGAACCCATCATGAATTCATTTCAACCATCATTTCTGAGGACCTAATAGGACCCTGATCTGTGCTTGGGACGGTTGGAGATAAGAGATTCCAAGTTTGGAAGAAAGTGAAGGTTGAGATGCATTAAATTCACACACACATACACCATCGAGCCTTCGAGAGCATAGGGTGGACATGTCCTCAAGCTCTTCTGTCCTTAGAAATGGGATAGAACATCCCCGGGAAAGCACTAAGGAAAGTGCACTTGCTGGAACATTAACCGAGATATTTGGGGATCTCTTTTCTGCTGGAGGTAGGAGAGCAGAGACAATGCTAATTGCAGGACAATGAGCAGAGAAGCGAGCTTTAACTCTCATGCTTCATCGAGGCCATAGAAGGATATTACAAGGAAAGCACAAAGGCAAATGCACGAGGCGGTCTTCTGCCTCCCAAGGGAGGGAGATGAGCATCACAGGATTCGCTGAAGAGGCCCACGGCCAGCACCATCTATTAAATAGCTCAAGTTAGTCAATGTGGAAGAAATTTTTAGACACACATGCCCAACCATATGTGCATGGCCAAGATTTAAAATAGAAAAGTGAGAGACTGTTGGATGACTGAGGATTTTTCCCTTGCCAGGAAGTCCTCCTTAAGGATTTCATAGCTTGCAAAAGAGAATTGCTTGCCAGACGAGCCAAGAAAAAGACACAGAAGATTGGGACCTGCTTCCTTAATGATGAAATGTCACACTGCTATGTAAATCAACCCGAAGAAAAGAGGCAGGCATGATTAAGATGGCTTTGCAGAAAGGAGAGAGGTTTCTCGACATCTCCCCGCTAAACTGCTTTAACTCCTCAGACCTCAGGGCTGGAGGCACACACAATGGAACCTTCCTGGTAGCTGCGTTGGGCAGTAAGGGAAACCCTCTACCAATTCCATGTGGAAACAAAAAAGTACAGTGTGGCTCCAATTCATGAATTCATAAGGGGCAAATTCTCCATCAAGGTCATAGCAGATCAAAGAGCTACCCCACTGGGTTTCTGTGTGTGTGTGTGTGTGTGTGTGTGTTTGTGTGTGTGTGTGTGTGTGTGTGTGTGTGTGTGTGTGTTTATGTGTGTGGAATGAGGTAATGAAAAAGATAGGATGGATCCCATTAGTCACATGAAAATCAGCTTTATGAATTTTCAAGTTTTTTTTTTTATTGTTGACACTATTACACATATCCCACATCCCCCTTGGCCCACCTCCACCCAGCCCAAGCAGATATTGTTTTAAGTGATATTTTACCACCAAACACCTATGTCAGCAAGTCTGCGCCTCAGTTCCTCTCTCTGATGGCCCACCATTCCATAGCATGGTGTGAGAAACACTGATATAGTCTATGATGGCCAATGTTTCGCTATGTCATTACTCAATACCTATGGTTGAAAATCAGCTTGTCATTTTTGGGAAAAGGGCGGTTTGATGACAGCATGAAAATAAAGCTATTATCTCACACCTTGGAAGTTCGATACATCAGGATTCTGATTCGTGGGTCATTTGCTGTAATTTATGTGTTTCAGAAGTGCCACAATCAAATCATCTAGGAGTTCCATATCCTGGGAAGCTTCCTCCTAATTATATCATCAATCTTTAATTCACTTTAGGTCCCTATAATTTTATGCCTAGAAGGGGTTTTTAGAATTGATTTAAGTAAATCCTGTCATTTCACAGAATAGAAAGGTGAGGCCCTGAAATGTTAAGTGAGTGGTTATAGTCCAAAGCTCCTTGGTGGGTTAGTCAGTATGAGTTTTGTGGTCTTTTGCCTTCCAGTCTAGTATGCTCAATACTATACTGAACCTCAGGGTTATCCTATATAATTAACTCTTCCATGTCCCTAGGCGTAATATGGATCTCTCTACCAAAAGTCAGTCTGTCTGTGTAAACCTTAGCCTGCTAAAGCAGGAGCGATCTCTGATGACCCACTCGAAAAAATGATTCCTTAACAGAAAAAAAAATGGGAGGACGCACTGCTGCTAATGAAAATCAAACTGGGATTGTCTGAGTCACATTAACCATTATCAGCACATTACTAGTTCCTGCCAGGAACAGTCCTGCATTGTGAAGAAAATATTAATATGATGAAAGACTGGCCCATGGACCACCTGGAGAATCCCTGTCAACCATAAGTGTTTCCACACAGTAATAGGAATCACTGCTTCATAGGCAGTGATGTGGCTGCCATACTCCTCCACTGGAATCCACCCAAATAACCACCTCCCCCATCATCAACAGCTTACTTTGGAGTGTCTCCTATAGAAAACACCAACTAAGTGCCAGGAATTGACAGTCTTCATTGACACTCCGGCTGTAAAGAGTGGCAGGAAATGGAGTCACCCACTTTCTTCTCAGAGACAGGAGGTGGACTTCAAGGAGTACAACTTCATGCTGGAAGATGATGTCGCCGCTCACTAGCGAAGAAACCCATCCCATATTCGTCTAATCACGCCTCGATATCTCTAACCCACAGGCTACGTTTTGATCTCCATCTTTCTTGTCAACCTCAGTGACTCTTTTATAGTGCATTTGGGAAAGGCTGCTAAACTCCCAACAGATTGGGGACCTCTCACTCTTTTTTTTTTTTTAATATATTTTATTGATTTTTTACAGAGAGGAAGGGAGAGAGATAGAGAGTTAGAAATATCGATGAGAGAGAAACATCGATTAGCTGCCTCCTGCACATCTCCTACTGGGGATGTGCCCGCAACCCAGGTACATGCCCTTGACCGGAATCGAACCCGGGACCTTTCAGTCCGCAGGCCGACGCTCTATCCACTGAGCCAAACCGGTTTCGGCAACCTCTCACTCTTGAGGAATCTCACAAGCAGGCCAAACAACCTGCCTTTCCACCCCATTCTTTTCTTCTCCATCTTTCCCAGGCAGGGCAGGGCAATGGAAAGAGGATCAGACAGGAAATTCAGAGACATGGTTCCAGTTCTGACATTTTCACTAACTACGTGGCGTAGGGAAAAGTCGCTTGATCTTTCTGAGCCTTGGTTTCTTCATTTGCAAAACGGAAACTTTAAAGGAGATAAGCTCAAATGTTTCTGGCAACTTTAGCATTCCGGGACCTTCTTGGAGCACAGGACTATTGCCAGAGAGAGGATGTCGGGGATTATGAAGCCCGCATTAGATATGGCTTAAAATTCTCTTAATTACAGTGTCTCACAAATCCTGAGCCCCAACAAACAATCAAGTGTTAAGGGCAACAATCCCAGTGCCATTTATTGCCCTGCAAGTTGCTATGAAATATTAATGTCAAGTACTAATGATGGTACTTGAATTGTTGTATGTACTCAGGTAATTACTGTATATAATTTGCAAATATGCAACGGCATGTACACTGTAACAATAAGGATAACAATGCAGTTGATAACAATTTAAGCTTCCATAAGATGATTTTACTTAGAGTTTCGAAATGTTTCATAAACATTGGCTCATCTATTTGTCTGAATACCCAATAATGCAAGGTACGGCTGGGGACCAAGAAAAGGAGGGAGGGAGTGTGTATCCACACTTTGGAGATGGGCAATCCAGGCCCTGACGAAAGTACTGATTTCCCCTGGGTGACACAAAACCACAAACAGACCTGGGAACAGGGGCCCTGCTTCCGGGTATGCAGCCTGCTGCTCAGAACACAAGCCTCCTCCTGCCCGCCAGACAAGAGCACGGAGTTTATGACATGGCATTACCCAGCCACTTTAGAGTGTCAGTTTCCTTTACAATTTTATAAAATATCATTTGGAAGGAGGAAGAAATGTATGCCTGTGCACTAAGAGCTCTCCTGCCTGCCCACTCTCTTGGGATAAGAGTTGGTCACTTTCACCTGAACAGAGTTGCAAATAGGAGGCACACACTCAGTGTGGCAAAAGCCATGGGGTTTGTTTCCAATTTAAAGAATGACTCTGATTTGGCTACACATTTTAAACAGGCGCTGTATAATACACATCCACTGAATTTACTCAGACAGGAACAAGTTATGCCATCCTAATACTGTCTAGAAACCAGATGTATAGTTGCTGTTTTCTTTTTCGCCCTTCCCCCCCTTATTGCTACACAAAATTAGTTCCTGGGATACTGAGATTCCAGAGGCTCATTGTCTTGCAAAATATTCAGGTGCCTCACGATGATCTACAATAATAAACCTCCAGTGCTATAGCAAAACACATATAAAAATGTGGAAATATATGTATGCATGTATACATAAAATGAAATATAGATGCGATATGAGAAAATGAATCAGAAACACAAAGAGGAGCCAGGTAGGGAAGCAGGGAGCTAGCTTCCCTTCCAATCATGTGGACTGAGAAATAGAACGGATGCTCATTAAAGTAGTGTACCAGGACTCCGGTTTGCTCCGTGATTAAGAAGTATCGGTTGGAGGAGATTGGTGAGGGAGATCAATATACTTGTCTTCATTCTTAATTCTTCCTTAATGTCTCTGTCTCCACAGGACAGCTGAAACAGAGATGTAGAGTCAATCTTTATCCACCAGGGGGCTGCACTCCAGAACAAACAAAAACCCCCAAAACAACAAAAACTAAAAACAAAGATGGTTTGGGCTATAACAGATAAATCAGGTTGACACCAGCTCCCTCTAGCCTCCAACTCCCAACTTTTGTTCCAGTGTTGTCATGCTTCTGGCCAGTAGATATGACAGGGATGCGACATGGAGGATGGAGGGAGTCATGGAGAAAGTGACTCCATAACCTTAAAATGCGATGATGGTGTAAAGCACCAAGCATGGTCTTCCACACCAAGCATACCATGAATGTTATTCCTCCACAACCTCATCTTTCTCTACAATTTAAGCTAAGGGGAATTCTTCCCTAAAGTTCAGTGGTGTCATCATCTGAGGCTCAGAGTAACAACATCCACCTTCCTCTCTCGGTCTCGCAGGTTCAGCCTCTCTGGAAGGGATTCTTGGGGCACATGTGCAATATCAGAAGACATTTCTGATTATCACAACTAGCGGGAGGAGTACTACTGGCATCTAGTGGATAGAGGCCAGGGATGCTGCTGAACAGTGCACAGGACAGCCCGCAACGGCAAAGTCTCACCCAGTTAAATATGTGAATGGTGCCCAAACTGAGAAGTCCTGCTCTGTAGGGCTAGGGATCCCTGGATCCTACCATCCAGGTGGCTGGGGACATAGCTCACTGAACTCTGCATCCCTGACCCAGAGTTAGTTTAAAATCTCAAATGTAGAATTTCTCCTGCTCCACAGTGTGTATGTTATTGCATAGAGCTAAGTATAGGGCCATGCTCACTGCCACATCTTTTCAAAGAGCTGGAGGTGGTTAATTCAGAAGACTGGGGAGGGGCTAGGAGGGTGAAATGGAGTTGATTTTGTTGTTGTTGTTTTAAGCCTTCCATGCCTATAACTTTTTAAGTTATTTGTATGCCACACACAGGCTGCTATATGTGCTTTAAAACCTGTTCCCTCTACTTCCTGGACGCATGGACTACATTTCCCAGCCTCCTTTGCTATTGGATGGCCATGTGACTGAGTCCTAGTCAGTGGAGTGTGACAGAAAGTAATAGAAGCATTTCTAGGCCTGGATCAGAAACATTTATCACATGATCATTAATCCCCTCTCTTTCCCTAGCTCCTGGCGATAGACAGTAGGTCCTTGGGTTATGTCGGAGATCTGTTCCTATGGCGCAACATACACGATTTTCACAATTTTCGCCAGAAGTCTGACCCACCTACATAAGCACCTACGTCACTCACATGGAGCACTTACACAGCAGT
Organism: Myotis myotis; assembly: GCF_014108235.1. Lineage (NCBI taxonomy): Eukaryota > Metazoa > Chordata > Mammalia > Chiroptera > Vespertilionidae > Myotis > Myotis myotis. Next base: position 22,171,963 of record NW_023416318.1, read on the forward strand.
AATGAAGTGAAACAGTAAAAAAAAAAAAAAAAAAAAAAAAAAAAAAAAATTAAAAGAAAGATGCCGAAACCAGTTTGGCTCAGTGGATAGAGCGTCAGCCTGCGGACTGAAAGATCCCAGGTTCGATTCCGGTCAAGGGCATGTACCTGGGTTGCGGGCACATCCCCAGTGGGGGATGTGCAGGAGGTGGCTGGTCGATGTTTCTCTCTCATCGATGTTTCCGACTCTCTATCTCTCTCCCTTACTCTCTGTAAAAAATCAATAAAATATATTTTTAAAAATAAATAAATAAATAAAAGAAAGATAACAATTCCTGACCTTTACTTGTGGTAAATAAATAATAAAAACCATAAAACACATATGTACATACGTTGAAATGATGGAACTTTTTTTTTTTAATAAATAAATGGGAGATGGCAATGTAACCACGAAACGACATACATCGAGTCCGAAGTAACCCGAGGACTTTCTGTACTAAGGTTCCAGCAAAAGAACCCAAGGTTGAAAAAGATGGTGGCTCAGGTTAAGGAGCCTTGGTACCTGAAGGACCTTACCAGTACTGAGGACAACTTTCTAACACCAACATTTGCATTGTACTTTATGTGAATAAGAGATAAATAAGCCACTGAGAGTTGGGGATTATTATAGCATCTACCATTACTTAGCCCAAATTAATACAACATGCATGTATTAATTTAACAACTATAATTTAAATATTAATGATTCAAAATTTGTAAATGTTTGTGAAAAGCATGTTGCTGTTAAGTTTCTGTTTTAGATTTTCTATAACACCACTGAAATTTCTCCTTTTAATGTTAACTGACTCATATCACTATCTACCTTAAAGCACTGCAGTGACATCCCGTTGCACTTAGTATAACACTTTTAAATTATCGTCATGATTCACATGGTCTTTCACAATTGCAAAAAAACATAGTGCTTGAGGTAAATAACAGGGGAGTGCTGTTGAAAGGATGAGCTTTGCCTCCCACTATAGGTGTGAAAGGCTCACATACTCCTTTCCACACTGCTAGCAACTAGAGTGCAGATGCGGACAACCTAACATTCCTATTCAAGATTTTAAATCTTGAGAAAGAAAAACAAAGACACAGGAATAGTTGAGGAATTATTCAGGATGGCAGCCTTGAGAACACCAATGCCCAGGACAGAAGTGGCGGTGGCCTGCATTACCCAGACTGTCCTTGCAGGGCCTTGTCTGTGCTGCCCTACCGCCTGGCATTCTTTAGATCTTGTTCATTTCTGCACTTAAACCTTGATTATTAAGTTTCCCATTGATTCTGTGAGCAATTATAAAATTACTTTTTGCTTAAGTTAACCAAGTTTAGAATTTATTGCTTGCAAGCAAAACCCTGATTGTCTATCACTTCTGAGTGATAAAATATCTTTCCTCACCCCCAGGAATGTAAGCTCCATGAGGGCAGACACTGTGTCTGTTTTGTTCCACATTATATCTCCACCCTGCTACACAGGGTCTAGTATATTATAGAAGCTGATTGAATGAAGATAGCAGAAGATCATGCAAATATTACAAATCAGTGTCTGTCACCAATGTGTGTACCATTCTTTTACTTCAAAATCAAGATTTAATAAAGTAGGAGCTTGGGAGTACCAGGTAGGTAGTGTTGAAGTGGACAGAAACTGACCCTTGTGTGATAAGAGAAAGGTACTGGGGGTGAGGCAGTGCTGTTTAAAAGTTGTATGGAAAATGGAAAGCAGACTTTAACTCTTTTGCCTCCTGCTGGACAGTGCACATAGTGCAATAGCTACAACTTTCACTTAACTGCTGGCAAGCATTTTCCCAGGTTCTCCAGCATGTGACTGGTTCTCAACATGTGCCAGTATGGTGTTGGAGAGTCAGAAAACAAAGGCTCCCATCCTGAAAATTGATTCCACCTTTCTAACTCTCAGTATCCTGGCTCCCACTTCTTCAACTATCTGGCACATTGGTTTTGAGAATCCAATAAAATAATGTATTTTATAAAGCTTTATAAATGAACAGAGCATTATGTAAACATATTGAAAGATTATTATGTGCACAACAAAAATTTCAAAGTGTTAAGGGTGGAGTTAGACCTCAGTTTTGAGTTTGGCTAAGCAAGAATTCAGAGCCAATGACTCTAATACAAGTTTACTCAGAGAGGCACAGAAGTAGAAGAAGTGAGCAAGCTAGGCTGTATGGACTCAGGAAACAAGTTACAGAGACAAAAGAAGGGCCCTGGGAGCTAGGAAGAAAAAAAGCAATGGTATGCTGCACCTGAGAAAGAAGGCTCAGGAGATAGAGGGAGAGAGAGAAAAAACACTGGGTCCTTTGTCTTAAGGGTTTTTATCTGTTTTCCAAAGATGGGGATTTTAGGGGAGATCTCAGGGGAGGATCTCAATAGAATATTCAGCAGCTTTCCAGGTGTGTCCTTTCAGTGTTGTGGTTGGCACTGGGGAAGGGGGTCATTATTCATTATAAATGGTTCTGATGTCAGCCATGGCATCACTTAGTCTGGGTTTGCTGCTTTTCTGGGCCTGGAGCTGAAACACAATGGAGGCCTAGATATTATCTCTAGTTTGACCAAATCTCTGTCTCTGTGGTCAACAGATGGGAGGCTTTGTTCCTAAGATCATTTGATGCAGGTCAGAACCTCCTTGTCCTGAGGGCTTAATGCTTCAGGGAGTGGTCATGCAAGGGCTTGTGTGGGAGTCATATGAGGCTATTCTCTGTCTCCCTTGTTCCTCCTCTAATGGGATCTAAACCTCATGACTAGTGATATGAAAGGCCAGGGGGTCACCTGGCAGGTGTGGTTCAGTGGCTGTGGGCTGACCTATGAACCAGGAGGTCATGGTTTGATTCCTGATCAGGGCACATGTCTGGGTTGTGGGCTCGATCCCGTGTGAGGTATGCAGGAGGCAGCTGATCAATAATTCTCTCTCATCAATGATGTTTCTATCTCTCTCTCTCTCTCTCTCTCCTTTCATCTCTGAAATAAATAAATTTTTTTTAAAAAAAGAAAGACCAGGGGGTCCACATGACTCATTCTAGGGGAGGAAACTTCACCCTAAGAGTGAGGTCCTAGTCTATAATAGTTGTTTTCTCTAGTTTTGCCTGTTGCTAGGCACCTGGAACTTTCTGCTCTGGTGACATTCTGTACCTGGCCTATTGTTCTGCTCATCCCTGTCTAACTGCCTCCTTATTATAAGGAACACCTCCCTCTCCCAGGAAAGCAGAAAGTATTTCTACAAGGTAGGCTGCAAATCTAGTTTACATTGTACTGGTACTTTCTCTTCCACAGGTAGGAATCAGCCAGCCTTGTTAGAACTGCTCCCCAAGAGTGGAAATACATTGTTTCATGGAGGTTTCACTAAGGGAAATGAGAGTTTGTGCAGAATCCATGAGAAAAGAAATCCAGATGAGATTTAGATGGTGGAAATTTTATGGACAACTCAAAGAAGCTTTGCGTATCCTTGGTACAATCTGATATGGTGCAAACTTCAGTGTTCTGGAGAACTTCATACCCTCTCATATTCATTCAGGAGCATGTCCCTGAATTTTCTCATAAGGCATAATAATCACTGCAGACAGAAGCTACTTCTGATTTAAACTTTTCATGGAAGACAACAGGGACTCTAACATAGCAAAACCTTGTGACTCCCGCTGCAGGAGGTGGAGGAAGCACCAGCATTGCTGGTGCTCAGGGGAAGAGCAAGAAGCCAGCTTCTACGTGGCAATTTTAATCTCCAGGAAAAGTGATGCTGCTGTTGCATATATAAGCACATGAACTCTCTACCTGATGGCTCATGACTGAAGCTGGCTTATAGGGTTTGATCAATTCTATCACCGAACCTGAACTTACATTTCTACTCCCTTCAAAATGTTAAAGACCCAAGGGTAGAAAATATTTTGTACAGGGTGCTACTTTTAAAATGGACAGGAGGATGGCAGTGGGAAATCTGGATTCTAATTCTGGCTCCCCCACCAAACTAATGGGTCAAGACTCATAACCAACCCGGAAGTCATTTTACTCATCTGCAAACCCAGTGTTGGCATAGAATGGGTGCATTTCAAAGACATTCTTGCAGTTGACTTCTTCCCTTAAGTCATCCTTTAATTCTTCATAAACATCCATGAGATAAAAAATGTGTAAGAAAGGAAGAACTGCTCTGCTTGAAGCACAGATGAGGGGTTGGAGCCAGGAAAAGGTTCTTTGTAGAAGGCAGTGGACAAGCTCAGCTCAGCACTGAACTCCACAAAGCTCTAAAATTGAGAACTTGTTTTGTTTGCCTGAAGGTAAATGGGTATCAAGTAAAGAGAAGAGCGAAAAAGGACCAACAGTAACTTCGAATCATTCATAACTAGACCTAATATGAGTTCTGGCTTCCACTTAAGCAAATAATGAAATCCTGGATGTTGAAGATGGACAAATGGTGGTCCATTAGCAGGGAAATAGCAGGTAAGCACCCAGTTAACCACCTGTGGCTGGCTGGGCAATCTGATAAGAGATATCTATGATGTTTGCAGATATGTTTAAGTCTCAGTGTGTCTCATGCTATGCCTACTGCAGCCAGCTTTCTGAAGTTGCAGGTGGTGCCCACTGGTTGCAGATTTGCTGGTTCAAAGTTAAATCCTCACACTCTGCTCTGCAGAAAGAATGGGGAGAGGGCAAGCCAGGGAGAACCAAGCTGAATGCACATAGCCAGAACCTGCTTCTTGCCACAGTCCCCACGTAAGTCACCTGTAAGGCAACGACTCTCTCCAGGAGATGGTCATATTTACTAAACCATCAATAAAGAAAAAAAAGAGAGAGAAGCAAACAACAAGCAAGCAAACAAAACAACAGAAAACCTCCCTTCTGGAAACATGAGGTAAGTGTGGGGACCCACATCTAAAACTGCATCCCTGGACTAAGTGCAAATCTAGCCAAACATGATGTTTCCATTCCAACGTTTCAACCTGCTGGAGAGAGAAGTTTTACCTTCAGAAACTCAGATGCACTGATTAAAAGTGACTGCCACAAACACACACTCCAATATCATCGAGAGCGAGTCAGGACCCACACAGGAGCTCACAGGAAACTCGCGGAGGAGAGTCAGAGTCGCCACTGAAACAAAAGCCCTGGCTCTGAATGCCAGCTCAGCAGGCAGCTCTCGCCTGTTCAATGGGACTCCATCTTTGATGTGTGTTTTTTAACCGCCACTTTCATGTGGTGCTGGAAGAAGCTAAGAGCAAGGTGGTAGCATTATGTGAAGACCAATGCTTTCAAATGCCCTTTGCCCCTCCACAGCACCAGGCAGACAAAGAAGAACCACATAGCCAGAGAAGCCTACCTGGTTTTGAAAGGATATCTGTGCTAGCAGCATCGAAAAGGGTGAGAAGGAGCAAGCTCCTCAAACACAGGGACAATTTTGGTGGGGCCACTTAGAGAGACATATTTGGCTTATAATAAGAGTTCACTTACAGCTTCACTTGGATTATAATCCAAATTAAAATTACTTGTGTCCAATTAGTTTAAAATAAAAATATCCTCGCATGTGGCAGGTCTTTCACACGTTTATTTTCAATAGCGGAGGAAGGGAGCAGCAGTAGACGTAACAGGACCCTGAGCCTTGGGGAAACTAAACAGGTGTGTCTTGCTTTACATAATACATACCTTTCTGGGAAAGCTGAGTGGAAGTGCAACAATATTTTTTGTATATAAGGTGAATGCTATTCTAAAAGCATGGCCCTGAAAATTCTAGTTTTGCCAGATAAACAGAGCTTTCTCTTCATTCTTCTGGGTTTGCCTAATGAGGTTGCTTTCACTTGAAGGATGTGAGCCCCCTGTTTGGGGCTCTCAGAGCAGCAAGTTCCCACAGGGGAATCTTTAAAAGTTATTTTCGGTCAACTTATCCAAAAAGGCCACATGAGGAAGAAGCCAGATATGCACCTAATATCGTTAGGTAGGGCCAGGCAAGTATAAACTCTTGGCTGCTTCATGGAACCACAGACTGTAGGGCATTTTGTAAAACCGGGATGGGGGCCGACTGTCCTCAGGAGCAGTGAGAGAGGGAGGGGGCTGTGTCCATGTGGAGGATGGGATGCTCTTTGGGACCCTGTTTCTACACTAAAGCCCAGGGTTCAGAAAGTGATGGTCAAATTGGGTCACCTCGCCTGGCGTAAGGGAAGCAGAGACAGAGCAAAGAGCCTCTCACACCCTCAGGGGGCACCAAAGCTGGAAACCATCTGTTCAGAGACTGACTGGGAGGAGGGTCAACTAAGTCAGAAGAAGGTAAGATGTGGAAGAAGAGAAGGAAGATCAGGAGAGCGGGGAGACAAAGAAGCAGGACTCTACAATATATCCTGGTGGAGCCTACAGGGACACATGACTGAATCGGTGAGTCTTTAAAGGATTGGGTGATTATGAAATCATGAACAGATTCCAAGGTGCTATTACTGTCTGCCCACATACCTTGCACTATACCCCATCCCTTGAAGCTTAATGAATATATTTTCAGAACAAATACAATGAAATACTACATTTTACAGAAAACAACAAACTGAGTCACCAAGAGGTAGCTAACTGAAAGTTGAAAAACATATTTTAATATTTCTACATTTTTAACTACTTTCCAGTAAGCTCTTCTGATATTGGGGTTTTAAGAGACTTTACTGATGTTTGGAGGACAATTTCATTCCTCTGATGGTAAGAGCCTTATGCTCTATAAGCTTTGATAATAGCATCAGTCTCACTATATGATAGCAGTTTTTCTAGTTCTCAGTTATACAGCACTAAAAGTTGTTTTTTTCCCCACCTTCCAGGCCCCTACCTGGCCCTACAGGTGGAATGACTAGACAGTTCCCATTCTGTCATGCCCTCAAACCCAGACACCAGCTGCTTTTACACCTGGAGTGCATTCTCTCTCCCTTCCGGCCTCTGAGCAGCTCTGACTTCACTTCTGAAACAGAACCTTCACCTCTCCTAGGACGTGCTTCCTGACTCCCTACTCAGCACCCAGAATTTACGCTCACCTAGCACCCATCAAGAGAAATTGCAACTGCCCTTTTAATTCTTCATCCCTGACCAGCCTCTGAGCATCAGGACGGAAGGGCGTGGACCTTTATCTATGTAGTCCAGGCATCTGTCACAGTGCCAGGCCCTTGTCATTGCTCAAAACATGTTGCCACAGAGGAGCCAGCAGGTGTGCCTCCCCTCATCCTTTTGTTGCCAGTTGGAGGCACTGTCTGACCCAAGCAGACACGTTTTATGGTCCAAAAGCATATGTCCAGCAATATGACAGCTGTTTCCATCTTTGTGGCACATGTTTTATAGGCTGTACTCTGAAGAAGGCAGCACTAAGCATTATAGAAAACTAGCCACTGGCCACATAAAGTAAATGTCTGCACAAGCTTTATTTTCAGTAAAGTTACACAGAACTGGGGAGAGGTTGTCTGTGGTTGAGTAAGGACAAGTGGGGAGAACTTCATTTTTTATTGAGTACATGCATGCGAAATACTTGTTCAGTGTGCTGGTTTGGGTTCTCTGAGAAGCAGGTGCCAAAATGGGGTTAAATGTGGAACAGATGTGTTAGAGGAAATGCCTACACAAAGGATGAAGGTCAGGGAGTCTTCATACCATGGTGCAGGTCTGACCTTGTGAAGAATAGGGATAAAGGACAACGGTGGTAGAAAGACTTTCCACTACAGCACAGTGGCAAGAAAGCTGCAGGCAGGGAAATGGGGAGTCTGTCTGTCTGTCTCTCTCCTCCCCTCTTCCCCATCTTACTCTCTATCTCTTACCTTGAACCTGCATGTAGAACCACGGGGTGTTTATGACCTCAGGGATTGGGTGGTGTTATGTCATGAAGTATAGAGCACCTTGCTTTAAAGGTCACCACAAAGGGAATAAACACCCCGTTCTATCATAAGCCTCAATCTTGAGTCTTAACAAGAACTTAAAGTGGGTTGACTGAGAGATAAGAACCACTAACATTTGAGTGATAATAGATGCCATGTTCTGTCCTATTATGGTTTTCGCAATAATCCCATCAGGTAGCTAGTGAATTGTCTCCATCTAAATATGAGGAAATTAAAGCCTGAATCATTTAAGTTACTGTTCACCATCATGAAACTAGTAAGTGGTGGAAGACAATTCAGATGTGTGCTACTTCTGGGCCAGGTCCTTTAAGAAGAGAGTGCGTGTTCCCCATGTGCCCTTCTCCTGTAGACTAGAATCCTTGATGCCCTGTGACTTTGGAAAGCACATGGTACCCAAGGCAGAGCTTCTGTCAGCTGAGGTCTTCAAATGCCTCTGTGGAACAGCATCTCCTAGTGACTGGGAACCAACTTGGACTCTTGACCTTGCTGTGTTTAATTCATGATAGTTGGGGAATCTCTGTGCTACAGCAGTTATACAACTCTGCCTAAGAAGACACGGAAATATCTCCCTGGAGAGATATGAGTAATTGGCTTAAAGTCACAGAGACAGTGATAGCAGAGGCAGAGATTAAATGGAGATCGGGCCTTCAGTGAGAGAAGAGAAGGGGGACTCAGAAGCCTGGCTGAGGCTGCTCAGTCTGATTGTGGGGCCTTCAGTGAGAGAAGAGAAGGGGGACTCAGAAGCCTGGCTGAGGCTGCTCAGTCTGATTGTGGGGCCTTCAGTGAGAGAAGAGAAGGGGGACTCAGAAGCCTGGCTGAGGCTGCTCAGTCTGATTGTGGGGCCTTCAGTGAGAGAAGAGAAGGGGGACTCAGAAGCCTGGCTGAGGCTACTCAGTCTGATTGTGGGGCCTTCAGTGAGAGAAGAGAAGGGGGACTCAGAAGCCTGGCTGAGGCTGCTCAGTCTGATTGTGGTCTTGGGGGTGCCAGTCTAGAAGGTGGGACCCAGAGGCTATAGTGTCAATAGACTGAGATCAAGTGAAGACGGGTCCATCCACACTGAGGCAGGGTCCAGGTACTACTGCAACATGCGAGGCCTGGGAAGCTGGCATAAAATGGGGAGCCATCATGAACCATTCTTTGGGCATGACAGATTCTCAGGTCTCATCTCAGTGGGAGATTCGTTCCACAGAGAGAAGGGGAAGAGAAAGGAATCAAAGGAAAAAACCGTGCAGACTGGGACCTTGTGGTTGGCATGGGGGTAGGGGGAAGGCCATGGTTCAGTGGGTAGATGGACATCCAGGGACTCACCACTGCACTGTAGGGTCTCCAAACTCATTTCACACCACACAGCGAAGCTACCAGAAAAAAGTAGATATTCTCTCTCTGTTCAATGACCGTCCTCTAAAGGGCACTAAACTGCTGAAGGCAGTTAATGGCTGATGGACAGCAGATCTTAAAATTACTGGGCACCTCTGAACATAAGTCTCCCTCAGGCTTCTTTGTTTTTCATCCCCATTCTCCATCCATGACCTTAAGAAAACTCTCCTAGAAATATGCAGAATGATCATTGAGCACTTAGAAATGACTAGGCCTTTCTGTGGTAAGGGCTCAGGGGTTTAAACCTGTCCCCATCATTCCTATGTAGCACCTCCATGTGGCCCGAGGAGAGAGTAAGTACAATAGGATATTTTTTCAGGGACACAGGGTGCTAACTACCCAAAAGTACACTGCCTACTCAGGGTACATTGTGCATTCTAAAAACATACAAGTGCTCTTCTGCCTTCATGAAGAAGATAAAAGCAAGAAAGTGGATTAAATGGACAAACAACAGCCTACTTCAGATTTGGATATTACATTGTCTTCAGCGAAGTGTTTCTAATGTTCTTGAAGCTTGCAAATAATGACAAGGGTATCCCCCCCATTGAAATCCAAGTAAACACGCTGTAATTGGTTTAGAGTGCCTTTAATACTAGTGTTCTCAGGCTTTGGAACTCTTTTTTCCAAGTTTCAATAACATGTTCTTGAAAGATATACTCTCTAAGTAATTCTTTGTCCTCACGAAGACACTCAAATCACTTTTCTAAACTGATGGTCTGGCATCCTTCCAGAGCTGATTTAGAAGTTATGGCTCACACCCCATGTCTGAGTCTTCTAACCTTGGCACAGTCCTGAATCCCATGAATAGGGCTGGCAGTTGGGAGGATGGCTATAAAAAGAGAGAAAGCTGCATGTATCTAGTTCTGTTTAGCAAATTTTGCTTTCATGAAAATCCTAGAGAGTTGAGAAGACATTGCCAAGATACCTACAAGATCTTAGTAACCTGTTGGACCACTCCACATGCCATAGCACCCTCACTCAAAATAATGTAAGTGTGTATAGTGTTTTATAGTTTGCAAACACTTTCATATTTATTATCCCATTAGACGAATGTAATAACCACAGGGAATGTGCAGAGCAAATATTACTCTCCTAATTTGAGAGATAAAGATACTGAGGCACAAGGGAGTCCTGTCCAAGGTTACCCACCCAGTTAATGCCTGAGCTGAGACAGAAAGTCAGGCTCCTGGCAGCCGGGATAGTTCCCTTTCCACTGCACCATGCTGCCTCGTCAGAAGCCTTTGGCTCCAGTCCATCAGTTTCCAATCTGTTTCTGATGATGGCTAGACTGCTCACAGCGCTGGTCATACCCGGCCAAAGAGACGAGATCCTGGTCACTGTGAGGAATACCACCTCCAGGTGGAACTCAAGTAGGCCTCGGCAGAGATAACAGTAGAGGGAAAAGCCCCCTTATCCACAGCACCTTAACACTCCAGCCCAAGCACTCATCATTTCCATTAATGTGCAATTGCTCTCAAAGCTCTTTCGAGTTAGGGGTTTGCTTTGCCTACTGTGAGAAAGGCATCCACCAAGCTAAATTGGGCCCTCAGGCATGCACCCAGCTTCCTCAGAAGCCAATACTGTTTAGATGGAGTCCTCCCATGCACATCTCCCAAGATGGTGTTAGACAGCCTATGAGTATACTTTATTTCCTTTAAAACAAGTAACCTAGAAAATGAAATAACACATATTAGATTACGCTCTGTCCCATTTGGCTAATTCAGGAGTTAATGAAAGGTCTCTTTCGGTCATTGGTATTGGCAGAGGTGCATTTAGTGAAACTCTCATGGGAACCTCACACAGGTACAGTAGCAGCTCTTGCCCATAAACTAAGAATGACACTTAAAGGCAGCTTTTTCCTCTCTCTGAGGGTGCCATTCAGGTTTCTCTTGACAAAAGCGCTGTTCACCAAACTCCCCCAAAAAGGATGAGAGATTTGGGGAGAGAAAAGTAGAAAGAAAGAGAACACAAGAAAAGTGAGGGGAAGAGAGGGAGATGTGTGAAATGTGTATGACGCGGGGTGGAAAGAGAAGAACTGGCCAGATCGCTAACAAATACCATGGAGGCGCCCACTGTGCATAGGTTCAGAGTCACTAACAATTAATTCCACCTCTCTGAATCGCGTGCAGTGCCTAATGCGTGGATTGTCTCTATTAGAAATTCAATACAGAGCACGGATGCATAATTGTTTCTTGAAGTGACTGCTAACTTTAAAAATAGTATAAGCAATAAAAAACAAAGCTTGACTATTGCATGACTATAACTCCAGCCCCTATATTATATTCAACCAAATATATCCAGAATCAAATAATTTCCTGAAAACAGATTCTGTGATAATTACCTCTGTGATCTTATATTCTGTCACAGAATTGACGGAGCTGTTCCACCTGCCTGCCACTTTTCCAGGAGGGAGTCACCCTCTGATAAAGAATAAAAATGCAATGACCCCCTCACCTCCTTCTCAAATGCACACTGAGCCTGCCCACCACAATGAGAAGACTATTCTTGTTATGAACTGTTGAATCTCTTCATTTCATATTTGTGTATCTATATTTTAAGTGGAAGAGGTTTGTACATGTTTTTGTTTTATAGTTCTCTCTCTTTGTATCAGAGCGATGCTAGCATCACAAAATTAGGTTGTTTTCAATATTTTTCTATATTTAGGATCAATTTAAAATTAATTGGCCCTTGAAAGCCCCAGGGTTTGTTTTAGAACCAATACTTTGAATACTTTAACCACTTCTAAAACCTTATTCATTAGTTATTTAGTTAGTTTCATCTTTGGTAATCACTTTATTGCTTTCTAATTATTCTCAAAATATTTTGGTAATTTTTATTTTTCCAATATGCGTGTATGTATATATTTATATACATATATATATGTGTATATATATATAATTTCTTATATTATGTAAATATATAATTTTTTATATTTTCATTTCACTGAGGTTTTCAAACTTATTGAAACACAACTTTACACAACTCTCATAATTTTAATTGTTCCTGAACTTATTTGAAATTCATGCTCCCATATCTAATTTTGTTTGTAACTTCCTGCTTTATTAAAACTAACAAGGATTTATCAATTAAATCATTTTAAGGTAAATTAATAAATAATTTATTATTATATATCTAATCATATACATATAATTTATGTGATAAATATAAACATTATATCACTATATAAATAATAGTTTTTCCTATACCCAAAAATTGATTAATCACTTATTTTAAGGTGTCTGATTCTTTTCTTAATGAAGATAAAATTGTTCCTATCTTTATTACTTAATTCTTCATGGTTTTATGCTTGTTTAAAAGTTTAATTTCCACAATTTTAATTTTAATTAATTTGTAGTTATCCTTTATTTCCCCCCCCCGGGGGGGGGGAAGGGGAAGGATACTTAAGGCTATCGCCTCACCTTTGAGTATAGCTTTGGCTGACTTTCATGAGTTGTGAAACATAGCATTCTCATATCTATTACTTACTGAATCATACAAAATTTTATTATGTCCTTTGGGCCATGAACTAGGGTAAATTATCTGAAAATACAAAAATAACATTTTAAACACTGTTAATAACATTGATTCCAACTAAGAGGAGGACCATTTTTACCATCATCTGTTACTTGTTAGTGTCTCGTGTTTTAGTCAGGTAGTGTTCGGTCCTCTCTGTGTGCACATTGACATATTATTCAGCTTTGCGTTCCTGGGAGTTACGGACTAAGTTCTAGAGCAGCCGTGGGCAAACTACGGCCCACGGGCCGGATCCGGCCCGTTTGAAATGAATAAAACTAAAAAAAAAAAGACCATACCCTTTTATGTAATGATGTTTACTTTGAATTTATATTAGTTCACACAAATACTCCATCCATGCTTTTGTTCCGGCCCTCCGGTCCAGTTTAAGAACCCATTGTGGCCCTCGAGTCAAAAAGTTTGCCCACCCCTGTTCTAGAGTATAGAAACTAAGCCTTCAAAGAGAATTTTCAATGTCTAATGGTTTTATTAAAACACCTTATAAAAAGAAAATATGGAACAACAATTTTCCCATCCATATTCTTGCAATAAGGAAGAGCAACATTTGTTTAAATAAAGGAATATAGAGAACAGCAGGGGGAAAAAAGTAAAAGTAAAATAAAGGTTTGTTTTCCTGTGGGTAATTATGTCCAACACAGCTTCAAAGATTGGTTCTTAAAAACTATGTGAGCCCTACCTGCATGGCTCAATGGTTGAGCATCAATCTATGAACCAGGAGATCATGGTTTAATTCACGGTCGGGCACAGGCCTGAGTTGCAGGCTCAATCCCCAGTGTGGGTGTGCAGGAGGCAGCTGATCATGATTCTCTGTCATCATTGATATCTCCCTCTCCCTTTCTCTCTGAAATCAATAAAAAATATTTTAAAAAAATAAAAACTATGTGAGTTTCTATGTGGTTTTTCTATTGTTATTTTTTACCTTCCTCCTCCCTTTCTTTCATTTCCTTTCTTTCTTCCTTTGTCTTCCTCCCGCCCTTCATCACTCCCTTCAATCCTGTTCACAAACCATTCTTCAGTGAAGAGGGGGAACATCTTTGACTGGATTTGGGGTCTGATTTATATAAAAGAATCATCTGTGTCCACTCACCTCCTACTCACAATCTGCCACTATTCCAGTCCTCCAAAATAGAGTCCCCATCATTCCTTACATGGAATGGAGTCTCTTATAATCTCTCATTTTCTCAGCACAAATGCCATCTTAACAGCACAGTCACTATCAAACCAGGAAGCAGGTGATTCCCCTCCCACCTCAATATCAAAAGTTAGTACAAAACTTTCTTTCAAACTTAATGGAACATAACTTTGCACAGCTCTCTTATAATTTTTACTGCCCCGGATTCTATTCTAAAAATCACGCTCCCATTTCTATGGGAATGGTGGTGTTCTTTGAAAATATTCCTTCCCTTAGAACAGCAGTTCTCAACCTGTGGGTTGCGACCCCTTTGGAGGTCAAACGACCCTTTCACAGGGGTCGCCTAAGACCATCGGAAAACACATGTATAATTACATATTGTTTTTGTGATTAATCACTATGTTTTAATTATGTTCAGTTTGTAACAATGAAAATACATTCTGCATATCAGAAATTTACATTACAATTCATAACAGTAGCAAAATTACAGTTATGAAGTAGCAACAAAAATAATTTTATGGTTGGGGGTCACCACAACGTGAGGCACTGTATTAAAGGGTCGCGGCATTAGGAAGGTTGAGAACCACTGCCTTAGAAGATTTTTAAAGCTTGGAAGGAATAGTAAACAGTAAGTGAAAGGAAATGGGTTAACTGCAACGTGCCAGAGTCAAACGCCTCTAAATAACTGTTGAAGAGGAGAATTCCAGTGAAAGCCAAGCAGAGGGTCTGGTGGACAGCAGGGAGCTGGTCATACAGCCACTTCGACCACAGGACTCTAGTACTGGCTGGCACCTTGCAGGGCAGCTTTATGGGAGAGTAATGAACCCCACTTTACAAGCAGAGACTCTGAGCATGACAGAGATAAAAATGGATTTCCCAAATATCAGAGCTGTCTGTGATCTGTGTCCAGATCTGCAGATCACAAACTGCCCATCATATCACAGCTTCACCGGCTGCCTTTAAGAAACTGCTCCGATCCCTCTTGAAGAAGCACTTCTCTATCTCTAGACCTTGGGTTTAACTGCTGCAGATAAACTGTGGGAGGTTTTCTCTCCACACTGTGCCCTGTGTCTAAATTCCACGCATGCTTCCAGAAGGAGACCCCGTTTTATCTCTGCCACGTCTTTCCATAGGATGTCACACTCTTCCGCACTGCGACAGGGCCTTGGAAATGAGGCCTTTGACTTATGATTGAAAGGGGCTTGAGGACAGGCACTGTAGGGGTGCATGAATGAAGTGGCATGCCAATTAGTCCTGGAGGATTTTAGTTACTGAAGAGCAACATGTGAGGAGAAAAGGACATTGAAAATAAGAGAAACCAAGAAGCTGCCACTGTCTACAGTCTGTCAACTGAGACAGCCCATCAAGGCCAGAATGCCAAGGAAATGGTTCAGGGGCAAATATTCCAAGACACTCTCCTCCCTTAAGAATTCACCTCCAATAAATCACTGTCTAGATGAAATTCCAACAGGTTCAAGGTATTGCCTGTTGTCAACAAAAACTTCCCTACATGAGTATTTCCAAATATCTAGTGGTTTCCTATTAATTAGTTGGATTTTGAGAATTTAACTTGAAAATTTCACTAGAATCTAAAACTTCCTTTCAGGTTATTTTTTTCATTGTACTCTGCCTTCCAATTTTATGTATATATTTTAATCTTTTCATACCAACATGATGTTTTAGGGAATGTGTCATTTTTCCAATTTTCTCCCATGGGAAAATGAATCTCTCTTGTAATTTAACACTATCCACAACACACATTAGTTATATGTGATATGGTGTTTATTTCCTTTGTCTCTGAATAAAAGATGAACGTTTCCCCCAATTTTCTAAAAATTGTAATAGCCACATAGGTATAACCAAATATGTCTAAAATTTACACACAACATCCCCAAACCTGTCCTTACTATTATTTTATTGTTATATGCAGCACACTTGTTTTGAGGAATGTATCACTTTTTTTTCTTTTTTTTTTTTAGTTTGTATTGTTCTTCTTCCATATCTGTGCCTAGTTAGTAGACAGGAAATCTAATTCCCCAGGAAGCATATTATCTAAAATTTAAATCTGTATATGCCACAATGGTTAATTTATTTTTCTAAATTTCCCCTTGTCCTCTTTGTCTATACCTATTTTTAAAAGTCATTATTGGCCAAAACCGGTTTGGCTCAGTGGATAGAGCGTCGGCCTGAGGACTGAAGGGTCCCAGGTTCGATTCCGGTCAGGGGCATGTACCTGGGTTGCGGGCATATCCCCAGTAGGAGATGTGCAGGAGGCGGCTGATCGATGTTTCTCTCTCATCGATGTTTCTAACTCTCTATCTCTCTCCCTTCCTCTCTGTAAAAAATCAATAAAATATATTTAAAAAAAATAATAAAAAATAAAAGTCATTATTGTCTTCCAGCTGTCTAAATTTTCTCCTCATTTTTCTCCTAAAAATGGACTTAAAGCAGGAGGTCAATATCTCAGCCATCATTAATTTCACACCCTCCACTTCTCATTTATTCATGGGTCTTTTTTCTTTTGCGGATCAGTTTTTTCCTTGATACATTTATAAAAGACCTCCTTACTTCATCTAACCTCCTTTACTATATCTCATTTCCCACTTTTGAGCTCCTTATCTTTTCTTCGCTAACTTAAGTTGTTTTGTCTATTTTTATCCAGTTCCTGCCTTCTCCACTCCCAGGGCAATTGTCCTGTTATACACGGATCCTGAGCAGCCATTGGGGATGACAGACTGCATTTTCACTAGAATTCAAGAACCAGAGGGACCCTGCCATTTCTCTCCCTGTACCAGTGCAACAGAGCTCACTTTTGCACTTTAATTATATTGTCTTGGCTACTTCACACCTATCTACACTTATGAATGTTAATACTTACTTCCATGGCATCATAGGTATTAGGTTTCCTCCCAATGTGTTTTTCAACTAGGAATAGTACCTTGTAGTGTTGTTATCAATGATCACATTCCTAAATAGGCAGTGGAGAGAATGGAAATGATTGACTCTATTAGGGTGAGGTCATTTGCATACTGCTAGGACTGTTAGGTGATTTGCATACTGGCAGATCCTAGGACTGTGTTTCAGAGGCACCCCACCATTTCTCCCTTTATAACAAGGTGTGGCTTATTCAGCTCACTATAAAACTGTCCTTTATCTTCCTCTCTCATTTCATTCTCTCTCACTCCAAAATAATACACACTAGCATAAGCATGACATTGCACAGCAGTCTCTATCTTCTGAGTTAATGTTCTCTTTGGCATAATTCATCATCCTCTCTGATTTTCCAGGGCTGATGACAATGGTGACTCCCCTAATATCTGAATGAAGTCCTTCATAAATATTTTGCTGAGTGATTGATATCTCCTCTAGTTATGTTTCTCACACCTCTTCCCTTTGGCATATAACAGATGGGATTCCATCATCAGAAGCAGATGTTGTGGAAAAGATACCAGGAACCCAGAAGCCCTCTTTCTAGCCCCAGCTCTCTTATTAACTACCGCTGCCTTCTCCATGGGTCACTTAACCTCTCAGAGCTCCATTTCCACATCTGAAAATGTAAGATGCAAATGTCTTCTTCAGAGGTGTATTGAGGTGATCAGAAAAGCTATATATGAGAGTGTCCTAATATGAAGAAGTTTGGTAGCTGGATTTTTGACACCACTTAGCTAAATTATGTTAACTTTTTAAAACCAGCTGAAATATAAATTTTCTGTTTCACCTATCCCCTTTATGAGTTTTTATAGTAATAAACAAACATATACACCTCTAGGAAGGTCAGTTACATTTTGAGCAATTCCTAATGTTGAACTGTCAGACACTGAAAAAAAGGATAATTTTAACTCCTCCCATCTCCATCCCCCATCCACGTCTCATTCTCCAGCTTTATTTGCATGAGGTAGAAGGCACCCAGCAGGGAGAAGTAGGGCTCTTGTTTGATGTTGATTTAGCCTCATTCACTGAAGAAAGGAGCCAAGGCTGCCAGTGTCTGAGAAGCATTTGGAAGTAAGAAGCAGACAAATGTAAATCTTTAAACCCCTATGATAAATAAACTCTCCTCAGTTCAACATCTACACTAATAAAAGAGAAACATGCAAATTGGTGTCACTCCACTACGCCCACCAGCCAATCAGGATGGATATGCAAATTAACCCAACAAATATGGCGGTTAATTTGCATATGCAGGCACAGAGCAAAGACTGAAGATGACTGACGATGACTGAAGACTGAAGACAACTGAAAAGTGAAGAGGCTTGGCTTCTCCACTGAGGCCGGAGAGAAGGCCTGGGTCCCAGGTGCTGGAGGAAAACTGGTGCCGGCAGCCAGGGGAAGGAAGGCCTACTGCACAAATCTCTTTGTGCAACGGGCTTCTAGTCTAAACATATAAAAGCCTAAGCGACTGTTCAACCATTCAACCATTTGACCGGTAGCTATGATGTACACTTACCACCAGAGGGCAGATGCTCAACGCACAAGCATGGAAACATGGTACAAACTGATGAATCTCAGTAAGAAGCGGGGAGGGGAAAGGTGGGAAGAGATTAACCAATGATCTTATATGCATACCAGAGACCTGGTGCACTGATTTGTGTACCAGCGGGGTCCCATGGCCTGGCCTGCGGGGATCGGGCCTAAATTGGCTCTCCAACATCCCCTAAGGCAACAGTTCTCAACCTGTGGGTCGTGACCATCAGAAAACACATATAGCATATCAGATATTTACATTGTGATTCATAACAGTAACATTACAGTTATGAAGTAGCAACGAAAATAATTTTATGGTTGGGGGTCACCACAACATGAAGAACTGTATTAAAGGGTCGCGGCATTAGGAAGGTTTAGAACCACTGCAGGGGTCCCAGATTGCGAAAGGGTGCAGGCCAGGCCAAGAGACTCCACCAGTGCATGAATTCATGTACTGGGCCTCTAGTATAAATATAAACAGTAAATCAAATCAGATGCTTATACATTTTTTAATCCCATCATAAAACTTTTTGTTTTGACAGCTTGGTAATGTAAAGTAAAAACACCAGCAGCCAAAAAGAATCAGAGTCTTTGCCTGCCTACTACCTGAAAGTCTTCCCTATATATAACTCGAAGAAAAAATAGTATGTTTATGTAAAGGGAAACACTGATTTACTAGAACTGATTGCTCCATAGTCTAATTACTTTTCAACTGGCTGTTCCAAATTAAGATGTCATTGATGGCTTTTGGTGATATATTTCATTTTAAGCAAATTTATTCTATAATAGAGTACATCATAATGGAAAGCAGAGTTCCTACTCTTCCCTCCTCTTTGTAGCCTGATATCTTGACAAGTAAATTAAATTTAGCAGTTAAAATGCTTCCATTAGTAATTTTATTAAGTTAATTAAAGAATCTCTCTTTCTGAATTTTAACTACCTTCCTTTCAGAACAATGTTGATTTCCTTTCTTTCTTTTTTTTTTTAATTTCATGTATTTAGGGACTGTGATATATTCTCAGACCAATCAACAACTCTGTTGGTATTACATTTCTGTAGGCAAGAGGCTACCAAGGAGGGGAAAAAAGAAAAAAAGAGCTCAAGAATCTTTGAAAGGGATGGTCTGTTTCATATCCCAGAAGAATTAAGTTGTGATGCCCTTAAAAGAAGGAGGAAGACCAAGAGTGGGAGGAGAAAGGAAAATATACTTTGCAGCTATTGATATTCTTAGGAAAAGGCATAACTGCTAACTGGTGTTTCCATACACAGAAGGTAAAGCACAAATAGTTCAAGTAGAGTTTACAGGTGGAAGGAGAACTCCAACTCTTTTACTCTTACTCTGTAGGTGTACAAGTCATGCTGAGGAAGATGCTAAAGTTGGTGAAGCACAGGTTAAAGGAAATCTTGGGCTCTCTCCAGGGGGTAGCATTTTAAAAGAACCCAAATATTTCTAAGAGATGTAGGGCAAAAGGAGTCCTTTCATGACCTACTGCCTGTTTCCTGCGGTTGGTGTTCCTCGGCTCGGGAAGTACAGGAATTATTTTTAGATCTCGAAGGGAGCATAGAGAACATTCTATTGTTCCCTCTCATATTAAAGATGAGGGAACCGAAGGCCAGGAATGAATGATGTCACCATCATGGATAATAATAATAATAATAGCAACTATAACAGTCATGACTAATATTTATTGAACCCATCACTGGGAAGCTTCACATACATTGTCTCATTAAAAAGCCCCTGAGGGAGCTTCTCCTAATGCCTCAACATGATAGAAGCAGGAAATAATGCCTAATGAAGATTATGGAACTTGTACAAACTCTTCATGACTCCATAGTCCCCTGTCCACAGCTAGCACCCGTCATTACCTCAGATGAGTGCTCTGGGGTCCTGGAGCTAGTGAGTGGTTCCCCAGGGTTAAAGCTCAGGACATCCCTTCTCAGATCTGCTTTTTTCAAACTAGACCCTATGAAGAGAACTGAATATCCGGTGCTTGAGTGGAGGCATGGGCGTTGAGAAGACACTGTGATTTATTTTTAAAAGAATCCCATGGCCAGGATACCCAGTGGAGTATTTGCTTTCTGTGTGAAACTTTATCAAAGGCAGCACCCATGAGTTCAGACCGAAACTTACATTCCACCCTTCGCTCATTCATTGAAGCAATAAAGGAGATTCAAGAATACGGCCCACGGTAACCACTATTCACACCTCCCATCTCTTACTTTCTAATCCCAGTCCTTCTTGAATAGTTCACTCCAGGAGCTCACATGCTCCGCATTCAAGCTCCATTGCCCCTCTCAAAATCACTCCCATCAACTCCTCAAATCCGCCTGCTGCATCCTCACTCAAACACAGTCTCTCACATTCACAGCTCAGGTACCACACCCACCTCGCTCAGCCCTTTTCCTGGGAGACCGAATGCCTTTCATTACTATGTTCCAAGCTCACCATTTTCCTCGTGGGAATAGGTCACCAGGGCTTTTCTGCCTTCTATCCTTTCCCTACTCATCAGATTCTATGTCACAAAAGCCCAAAACACAAATCTGGCAATGCACAGATGCTTCCTGTCAGGACAGAATGGATGAAGCCACTAAACTCTTTAATAGGCCAGAAAAGAAAAAAAGGACAAAGAACACTCCATTCATATATATATATATATATATATATCCCCCACACCTTTTTCAAACCAGGAAAAGCTAAAATGGCAGATGCCTACCCTAGATGGCCTTTGTATATTCTAGGAAGCCCACCCCACTTTCCTTTCCCCCGCAGCATCAAGATAAACAGAGTATCTTTGCACCTGATTTGATCTCTTGTCATCCTGGATATAGGTATTCAAAGATGGGGTTGCACAATTTCTGAAGAACAATAATTTGCCAAATGTTCCCCACAAGTGTTCACTGAGAAAGTGGTTTCCTTTACTAAGCACATCCCTCCCCCAGCATGATGTCTTTATAAAGTATCCAGCATTTCTCAATGTTTCTATAATGGATAGCTAGACAGACAGACACAGGGAAAGAAGAGCCTGGGTCCATCCAGTCTGTGCTGCTAATCAAAAAAGATCTTCCCTCCCCTGACCCTCCACTGAGAAAGATGCTACCTTCAGCCTAGAAGCGTATTTCCTATCTACCTGCCCACACAGCAGCCATGTTTTCCCTAGTAATTTACCTCTTATTTCCCTGCCATTCACACTGCATCTTCTCTTTGGTGAAGATCTTTTTCAATTATTTTGAGAATCTTGTTTTTTTATGTGGAGTTCAAGTCCA
The DNA here is from genome assembly GCF_014108235.1 of Myotis myotis. Lineage (NCBI taxonomy): Eukaryota > Metazoa > Chordata > Mammalia > Chiroptera > Vespertilionidae > Myotis > Myotis myotis. The sequence goes on from NW_023416318.1 coordinate 22,193,589, forward strand.
GTAGTGAAATCTGTTTCATATTTGTAACCAGTTTTCAGCTCTGGAAGAAGCCCAAATTGGTGAGTCCCTGTAAGTGAAAAAGAAAAAAAAAAAACACACACAGAATTTAGTTATGCAGCCTGATCTTATAGAAGAGAAGGTAATTCAAAGGGAAAGAATCTGCAAAATATAAACATTGTGTCCTCTTTTCCAACCCCAGAAATTCTGCCCCATTTTTCAACCTGGAGAGTGATCTAGTAACTGTAGCACCACAAAAGAGCCATAAGGATCATGAATTTATGTGGCAAAATCCCTATTATTTGTCACATGAAAGGAAAAAAAAAAGTGTGGTTTTTAAATAAAATACCAGAGAAGGATGGAACAAGTTTGATGCGGGAAAAGCAGCCACCGTTGTGAAAGATTTGATAAGCTTCTTCTTACTTGTCCTTCACCCCGAGGCTTCTGAAGAGGCCTGAATATCTGGCTTAAAGTGAGTGATGCTACTTGAAATGAAAAGCAAGGCGATTGCAAATCACTCTTCTGCACAGGCTTGGAACACGCTATGGCTTGGCTGATGGACAGATTCAGGTATTTAAGGGAGTGTGATTTCCAAGCAACAATTTCTAAACCCTACATTGTCGTTGACCTCCATCACGCAATTGGACATGTTTATGAAGGCGCGCAGTCGAATGAAATGCGTTGGAAGAATGCTGAAGTCATTTTCTAACACCATGGCAGTATTACTGCAAATTGAAGCCACGTTATCCCAATCAGCGCTACAGTCCAGCTTTGCATCCTTCTTCTGCTTAATGGTCTGAGTTCATTCCAGCCAAAGGTCTGCCTATTTCAGGAGTCCAGCTAGGAGAATGGTTGGAATAAACCAAATGAAGCCGGTGACCCAGTGTGTGTGTTCAGGGATACTTTCACTTTTTCCATTCCTTCCTCTTTCTTTTATTTTAAAGGCAATGATATAAGGAAGGTTAAAAACTAGCCCCAAACAATTTTTTTTTCTGTTATTTGGCCAGAAAGCAAAGCAGCCTTTTAAATCAGACACAGTTAACTGTACATTGGAATATATGGTCTACAATTGTATGTTCAATTAAATAGCTAGAGGTCATTTGTAAAGGTTGGAAACCTCAACTGCACATTGAACCTACAAAAGCCTGCTTAGATTTCTTGCTTCTTCACGAAGGCCCAGAGTGTTACTTCCTCAAAAGTTAAAAGCAGAACTTTTTGTGTCTAGTAGTAGCACTCCTAAAAAGCTTTACTGTCAATTAGATCAAATATTTGCATTTAACCTTTTCTTGAAACTTGCCAGAAAGAAAAAAAAAAATACAACTTAAAAAGCAAAGACTATTTATCACAATCACTAGAGCAATGGCTGTCTCTCTGATCCAGCCCCATGTCTCTCTCTTATCCATAGGAGTCATTTCTGGGGCCTCTGTTTCACCTACTCCTAAGTTATAGTCTGTGCTCTATTTCATACATAAAAGCAGTTTTATTTAGGCCTATTGAGACTATTTCCATTTGAGCCATTGGTGAGAAAACAGTGTTAATAGCAACCATTAGTTAGAGCACAGCTATGTACACTGATAGCCATTCCAATTGCTGGCAACCTAGTGGGGAAAATTTTCACATTCCTCTCAATTGGATAATGATTTATTCACACACCTACTAAACTATGAGATACTCCAAGGCAGAGACCATCCTATTCATCTTTAAATCATTCCAGCATCTGCCACAATATTAGGTATACGGGTATTAAATGGTGAAATAACAAAATGAATGGATGAATGAGTGAATGCACCAGAAAGTTAATATTTAAATACAGACAATGATTATTTGTGTTACAGTCCCACTATACTGAGAACCGTTTGGAAGAGTTTTGAGAGAGCCACAGAGAAAGCTTGGCTGACTATTCTTGGAGAAAACGTTCACTGTTTGTTGGATGGAGACAGTTCACCAAGAAAGCAGATTTTGACCCTTCGAGAACTTGAATGTGATGATGAGTTTATGACAGTTCTAAAAGCCAACATACGGTCGGTGGCCAGATTGTGGTTCTGGACTGAGAGGCTTCCATTTGGAAGGCAGACAAGCATTTGAATTATGGGCCTAATGAAAGTGTCAATAGCAATCCTGTTACTGGAGGAGCTGTAAAACCCTGCTTAATGAACTAGGCAGGGACACAAAAACACAATGGTCTAAAATGTACTGTAAGAGAAAATGATAATTAGCCCAGATTTCATGTACAAGATAAAATGCATAGGGATGATATTACCACTGAGCAATATTATAGCCCTTCAGGGGACTGTTTTTTTTAACAGGGTTTGGCTCAGCCTTTTCGATCCTCCTTGTATGAGTGGAGATGTATACTATACAATCGTGAGCTGGGAGATAGGGAAAGATTGTCAGATGGTAAAATTCCTATCATAGATGCTGACAAGGGAAAGGACAATAAAAGGATCCTGGCCTTATTAAGTGTTCATGATTATCTCAGAGGCTTTGTGCAATATTGGATGTTAAGCCAAACGGCTCACCACACCAGAGAAATGGTGTTAAAGAGAAAGTCATTCTCTAAACTTCAAGTCTACTTGTCTAGGCCACCAAACATCAGCCAGGAAAGTAAGGCAAGACAAGGACCTGTAGTGAGCAGTTGGGCAATAGCCACCTACTTCCAGCCTAAGAATCAGGGAGCTGCGGAGGCAGCCCTGAGTATAGAAGGGAGCAGTGACTTTAGAGGCTGGGGGCTAAGATTCTAGTCTTAGCTCCACATGAGTCTGAGTCTGAACTTTCTCATCTCTTAAAAGGAGGGTGGAGGTGGAGGTAAATTAGAGTGGCACTTCAAAAACGTTAAGAGGCTTATAGACCTGAGGATTCTGTTAAAATACAGATTCTGCCGAAACCGGTTTGGCTCTGTGGATAGAGCGTCGGCCTGCGGACTGAAAGGTCCCAGGTTCGATTCCGGTCAAGGGCATGTACCTTGGTTGCGGGCACATCCCCAGTGGGGAGTGTGCAGGAGGCAGCTGGTCGATGTTTCTCTCTCATCGATGTTTCTGACTCTCTATCTCTCTCCCTTCCTCTCTGTAAAAACTCAATAAAATATATTTTTAAAAAATAATAAATAAATAAATAAAAATACAGATTCTGATTCGGTTGTCCCGGAGTGGGCCCCAGAGTTTGCATCCCTAACAAGTTCCCAGGTTATGCAGCGGCTGCTGGCCCATGGACCTGTTTGTGAAACAAGTGACTACACAGTATTTCTCAACTTGTAAGTTCTGTGCAACTACCAAAATCAACAAGAAACTGATGGATATTTGTTACTATACCAGGTAAGTGGGAAGAAACAATTATTGAGCTTTTGGTATCATCAATGCAAAGTTGTTTTGCCTTTTTTTTTTCTTATCTTTTAAGTCTAAATAAGTGTCTCCATCTTGATTAGAAAACTGCATGAATACTGTGTCTTTTGAAAAGATAAATTAGTCAGGAGTCTTTGGCAGTAGACTGTTAATATTGTTAGGCTAGCAAAATATTGCCTTTGAATCAGTTGTTTCATAACTAAATGGATTGCATATGGGAAAATAAAATAGGGGAAACTAGAAGTTATGAGTTAAAATGGTGAATCATAGCTAATAAAATGAAAGCAAAAGGGCTCGAATGATGTAAAGTGAGGCATAGTGACTTGGGTACAAAAATAAGTTAATGTTGCAGGATGAAATGTGGCACCTGACTTACACCTTGCACAAACAGTATCATTTAGCCTAGGTGCTTAGCCTGCTGAAAGTGATCTAGGAAGCTGAAATCTATTGAGTTCTCTCTTTATATACCTCCTTCCCCTGCCCACGCTAATTTTTTTAAGTGATATATGTATAGGGGGGAGGGAGGGAGGAGTATTATTTCAATGCAGGCTTTCAATACTTTTGTATTTCACAAATGTGCAGACAGGGGTTTTGGATGTTAATAGACCTTTTCCTGATTGTCTCTAGGAAAATATGTGTCACATAATAGCTCAATTAATGTTTGTTAAAAAATATTAAACCGAAAGCAATGACATTTGATAAAGTGCAAGACTAAAACCAATTGAAAGTTCACAGGATCTTCAGAGACACTGAACCTAAGGGTCATGAATTTGGGGGTGAGGTGGAGGAATGTGTCATCAGTTAGGGGGAAAAAAGGTTTTTCTCTTTCTCCTCCTAAAAGAGAAAGCTTAGTTTAAAGAAGAATCAATGAATTAATCTTTGTACAAGAATTTAATGAGCTCTTATTGTGTGTTTTATGCTTCATATAAACTATCCGCTTTACCCCTTTCAATATCCCTATGATTTCCTTAAAATTATCAGACCCAGGTGCCTTGGTTGCAACAAGTGTAAAGTGGCAGAACTAGTGGTTTCCTCTAAGTTCATCTGACTTAGAAGTCTGCACTCTTCACATAGCTTGTAACACAGTTGGGGTCAAAGGAGGTAGAACAAGATACTTTTAAAGCAAGGAGAAAATAACGTATTTTCTAAGGGGCTATATTATGGAGACAATGACTTGTAAAGGCATCAAGAGAAGAGGGTACTTTCTCTGGACTTGGGTGAAGGTTGTTTCATGGACAAGGGCTGGAAGTGGGCTGACACTTCATTTACTCACAACATATTTGTGTGGCCCACAAAAATAGAAAGCTGGATAGACAGTAGTAGACAGATGAAGTGAGAAGACGAAGGGTGTTGAAGAAGGATAAAAGTAATTAGTGTTTTTTAGAATAAACGTCAGAAAGATTTTGTGATACATACCAGAAAAAAAGCAACACATGGGGAACTGTTTTCCCTGTTCAGCATATATTCGCCCCCTCAAACACACACGGCCATTGGGGTAGGGGAAAGGGAGCATGTGTTGCTCAGATAACGTAAAGCACAGCGTGAATAAGCTAAAACCTCCAGCCAGACAAAAGCCTGTTGGTATATTACTCCATTTAATTTTCCAGGTCACGATTGCCTCTCTCTTCAAAGCGGTTTCCATTCTCAATTAAGAATTTCTTTAAAAATGAATGGATGGAGTATTTCAAACTTGTTATGGAATATTAAAGATGAGTCACTTCTAAAAGGTGGTTTTGGTTTTTCCCTTTTCCTGAACTATGGCTTCTGGAAGAGGCCAACACCTCTCAGAAAAAAATGGGTGATTTAATAGCTCTTAAGACAGTTAACTTCTCTAAAATCTTCAGAGGAGTCCTGCCTTGTAAAAGCTTTCACAGCTACTTCTGTACCAGCCAAAATGTGCCGGGCCAACCTCACCTTCACAGAACATCCCTTGTCAATGGTGTTCAGGAGGATATAAACGCCAATATGGCATTCCTCATTGGCAGAGATGGCTGAAAAGTCATCAGACATCATGACTTAGAGAATAAGCTAACGCCTCCAAGTCCAACAGGTCACTACTAATCAGCTTCCTGGGCTCTAAAGGACAAAAACCTCAGCCCAATCGGAGTCTTATATCGGGGTGGTTTGTAATTCCATCACAGTGGTGCCTTTTGAGGTCAGAGTAAGAAATGGACCAATCACGGCTGGGAATAAACCACAGTGGTTTTCTCACTTTTTGAACCCATGACCCTTTTACTCTGAAAAAAACTAAAAGGACCCACAAAGAGTTGTTTTATTTGTTTATGTGGATTAAAGATTCATATTTACTTCATTGGAAATGAAAATCTTTAAGATGCCAAGAAATAAAATAAAAATGAAAAAAAAGTGGTTTTGTTTCCTGGATAATACATTTGAGAATGCAGTTTCTACCTCACCCATCACCCCATTGTGAAATCAAATTGAATGACTCTGCTTAGAATGATCATTCAAATGTATTCAATAAATAAAGGCCAAACCCAATGAGGCACTTTCCATAGAGCGCCCCAGAGAACTAGGGCCTGGTCTCTCTCACCAGATGACACTGAGACTGAACTACATACAGCCTTCACCCATACTGACTGCATGATACACAGTGACTTATTGTTTACTAAGCTCTTGCGTGTACATTATATCATTTGATCTTCACAACAACCCTACAAAGGAGATACTGTTAGTCTATTAACTCCATTTAAAGGATGATGAATCTAGAGCTCAGAGTTGTCAGTAATTGGTCCAAAGTCACACAGCAATCCAAGAAGTACTTTAAATCTTCTCACGCCTTCATTTCCCTCTCTCCTAAGCAAGGGACACATCTTAAATATAAAACAATATAATAAACAGAACCATTACCAAAACTGGGAAGAGTATTTAATTCATTTAGACATGCCTCTGGTCATTTTGTAAATACTGAGGAATTCATTTTCTACCTCCTGCAATTCTGTGAATTCAACCCTGGACAAAAGGTCATCCAAACATGATCCTCGCTCAGACTTATGGAAATGTATGCAGTCTAAGAGAATATGGGCCAAATGCAAAGTAAAAATATCTGTGTAACTCCCAGTGCCATTTACTCTTGCTGCCTCAAATCCTTTTTGAAATTAGACAGGTTATAAATCATAAAAATATATATAAAAATTTAAACTCTTGTCCCAAATTTAATTATCATATGTCACAAGGGGTCATGAGTGCAGTAGGTTGGAGAGCTAGTAAAACAGGACTGAAATAGGTATGATGGGCAAGCCAGGGAGATAAATAAACAGGAGATTTGAAAATCAATAGAAAATACAAATCAACATGCTTTCAGCCTCTTGTCCTAATCAGCTGGAATTTGGTTTCAAAAGTAATTGGGAGATAGGTCATTACTTCCTCTTAAAAGTAAGCCTGTAGTCAGAGCTGTGGAGGAGCATCTATTCTAGAAGCTTTGTCCTTGTGGAGGAAAGGAGTCAACCAAGTTGGGAATAGTTCCTTTTCTACCATTGCCTTGCAAATACCATTTCCAAAGCAAACAGGGCAGTCCCCTCTGTCTTATTCAGGCTCTCATTTGCTTCCCTCTTCCTTTTGGCCTTGGGAGCACCTATGCAGCGCAGATCCATCCAGAGGCTACAGACTTGCTGGTTGGGTTCCCACAGGCATATCGGCTGTTGAGAGAATATGGTTCTCATGGCCCAATTCATCAACATTTCTAATTCCTTTATGTCCTAAGTTACAGTGTATCTACTTACTTGTGTATAACTGTGAATACCTACAGAGTTTCTGAAAAATCAATGTTTCTTTACTGTAGACTCCTCAATTTTGTGAGTCATGGAATTGAGGGATTCATAATTCTACTGGTTAATATTTAAGGCACTGGATTCTTTCATGTGCTTCAAATAACTAATCAATACAATCAAATCATCCAAAGACACCAAATGGTCTTTATTCTTCTCCATTAGAAATGAGAAACAGAAGTCCTGATTCCCAGGTTTATACTTCAAACAGGGAGGTGACTCAGAACCAAGGCTAAATTACCTGGTGTTTTTCTGTATCAGGAAATATATAGTTCTATCCATATTTCTCCACACTTTCAGACTTGATTTAAAAACCAAAACCAATATTGCTCATGACCCAGGCCTTACTACTACTTTGCATTTGAAAACATGTTGAGGTCTTTAAGCCATTTTAAGTGTTATGACCAGTGGCTCAGGAATGAGGTTTTGTTTAGATAACACAAGACTTCTGCTGTTGATTGAAACCTGGCTTGATGCCTCTATACATCTAAATAATTAGAAAAAATACATTTAAATGAGAAGCAGATGCTGTTTCCAGATTTTTATGTTCACTGTACAGAATAAATAGAAGCTTTCATCTCTGCATTTACTCATTGGATATCACACGAATCATTATTTCAAACACAGGGCATTCCTTTCACAAAGGTAAAGAAAATAGGGGTCTTCTAAGTACTCATTCCTTAAAAACACTTTCTTCTCCAAGAAAACTACACAGGGCTATTCATTCTCCATTACCCCTTCCCATGCTTCTATGCCTGGTGCTAAGCCAGTAGATCCAAACAGAATTGGGGGAAGGCTGGCGCTGAATGCAAGGATGGCAGGCCCTGCTGGTGTTCCGTAGCTTGTAATTGGCAACAGGCAACAAACATACTGTGAACGCTCAACGTTCATCTTATCAGATGCAAAACCAATTACGAAGAAACTATACCCAGGCAAGGAAAAATAAAGGGCAGGACATCACAGGGTACCTTTGAAAATGGAGAGTCATTTTCTTAAGCTTCTTTATCTGTTGCTATGTCAACACTCTAGCAGGTAGAGTACATTTTCAGTTTTTCTTCTCAGCTAGGAAGTTACACACTAGGTTCCTGAGCCAATTTTAAGTGCTTGAGTTGTTTGGATGGAAGAGCTATGTAAACATAGGGCAAAGGCCTGCCCAACTTCAAAGCAAAGTATGTGTACATGGAATCCACAGATTACAAACCTTGGTCTTCTGAGCTGATAGCTCCAGGGAGACAAGCCAAATGGGCTAACAACCCCAATGAGAATTAATGGGCAATAAAATGATAATGCAATGTGCTGAAATTGCTGATTTATTTTTTTTCTCTCTCCTGATCCCCCTAACCATACTTTTTATTAAACAGAAGCTTGACAATGTTTTTTTTTTAAAAAAATATGCTTTTATTGATTTTTTAGAGAGATAGGAAGAGAGAGGGATAGAGAGATAGAGACATCAATGAGAGAGAAACATCACCCAACTGGGATTGAGGCCACAATCCTGGCATATGCCCTGACTAGGAATCGAACCAGTGACTTATTGGTTCATGCATTGATGCTCAACCATTGAGCAACACCTGCCAGGCCCTACCATTCATATTTTTAAAAATTTATCTTTATTGTTGAAAGTAATACAGATGTTCCCTTTTCTTCCTCACTGACCCTTTCTAGACTGCCCCCGCCTCATTTTTAAGGCTATCTCTAGTACTATTTCCCCCACCTCCCAGACTGGCACATATAGGTTATCAATCAGTCAGTAAATATTTGTGGACTGACACCATGAGTGGATATAATTTAAATGTCTATTCACGGTCCTAAAATAAATACCATCATTTCTGAGTTGTATTAAAGTACAAAATAAAAATAGTAGGTGCCACTTGACAATCACTTAGCACTCATTAAGTATTTTGCTTAGTTTTCCTTGCATTACATTGATTTTGAATGATAGCCTTAAATGATATTAGAAAGTAAGTGTTATTGTCTCTATTTTATATGTAAGAAACAAGAGGGTAAGATAGGTGAACTGATCTGCCTATGTCGCTGCCAGACAGTGACAAACTTTTCTCATCCATTTGGCTCCATAACCCTTATACATTCTGTAACCACTACATTATGCTACCTGCTGGGTTTCAAAGGTTTTGAAAGCTCATGCTAAAAACTTAGATTGCACACAGAAAGGAAGCATAAAAATTCTACCAATTAATTAACCTGGGAATATCAAAATCAGGTTGTCCTTGCACATGCCGTAAATAAACTGTTCTTAGAATCAAACCAACCCGCCAAGTGAGCAATGTCGTCTTCCAACACAGAGAAAGGTTTAAAGGGTTCAGCCATATGAATGATGTTGCCATGAAATAAACCAACGTGAAAAATTCATCCAGAACTATTGATCTGAACAGACAGTGAAGCAATTCTATCCCATATGGGTACATATAGATCCAAAGGAAAATAACATATGTTAGAAATAGAGAATATGCCTATTATCTCTGTGGCTGCTGCTGTTGCTGCTACCATTATGAATAATAATAATTAGTATTTGTTCTCATTGTCATAGTTAAGAATTATTGATAGCTTCCTGTACACCGCAAGGTCTTTATTTTGCTGATGGAGAGATTGGCTAGGATTAGAATTCAAAGATATGCTGGTGGATGGGAAGATATCAATCAAAGAACTTGTATGCATATATGCATAATCCATGGACACAGACAATAGTGTGGTGAAGGCCTAGGGCAGGGGACGGGGGCAAGCTAGAAGGGGTCAATGAGGAAAAAAAGGGACAGATGTAATACTTTCAAAAATAACGATTAAACAAAAAAAGAATTCGAAGATATGCTACCACCCGGATTCCCTGGGTCTCCTTTCCTCAAATTAAAAATATTGAGGTTTTTCTGCTTTTGTGTTAGCATATTACAAGGATGAGGAGCTGTGTATGAAAATATATGGTAGTGCTTGCTAATGATGGGCTTATCCTAAATCAATTCAGCATATAGTCTGTGCTCTCTATTCAATAGCTGGGGTGGGACCTGTCATCGGAGAAATTCTGGTATATTTTCTAAAGTTCTTCTTCTAAACAGACTATGAATACAATGGAATATTTTTCTGGCAGCATTTTGAACCCTTAGGTACTGGGTCTGTACGAAACCTGAAAATACAAAGGACTTCCATTCATGGAAAATGAGATGAAGGACAAAGCTAAGTGCCCCTTTCAGAACACTTTAAAATTATATTCTGTTTATTGAGTTCATGGCTTGGTCCAAGGTTCAGAATGATATTCATTTTGTTTGAATAGGTTTTCTTCTCAAATCATTGTGAAGAAAATTATTAGTATATGAAAATGCTGCATAAAAGAAAAAGATTCATTTGGACATTTAAGGACCAAACCTAAATGTAGGAGCTAGGAGCTACCATTCTCTCTGGGAGGGAGCTGTAAGAACTGGGGGGCTGTTTACATTCTCCCAGCCTCAGTTTCCTCATTTTAAAATGGAGGGCTTTATCTGGTTGTCTCAGAATTACTATGGAATTAGAACTCTGTGTCTCTTTTAGTCTACCTTAGATCGAGCACTTATATGTGCATTTACATTGCAAATGAGCACATAAGAAATGCAAAGAGCCTCTCAATAAATTCCTGGGAAATAATTTGACAATGTGCCTAAATTATAAATAGCTCTAGTTGTCTAACACATAGAAGAAGGTAACAAGATTTTTCAACTTGGTGCAGCAATGATGATTATCTCGGCCTCGTTAGGTTTTTCTCATTGTCCTGAAACGTAGGTATCAAGGAAACAAGAAGGAGAAATTCTGTATATTTCCTCCTGATAACATCTATATTTGACATTCTAGAATAACAACATCTCCAGCAGCAACTAAGATATGCATGTTTCAAAACTGAGAAACTTTTAAAATTTGCTTTTAAGCAATGCGGCCACAGAAGACTCTTAATAATTGATTATAATTGATTTTAACCTTGCCCTAACCTGGGCAAAATGGCAAAGCCAAGCATCTTTGTCCAGATGGGGTATGAGAAAAGGCCCCTAGTCCACAACTTTAAAAGCTCCAGACATGAACAGAAGATAAAATATTTAGTCTGCCAAAGTCTTGACCTCCCAATTCCAGCCAGTTTTGAACTTGAATTGATTTCCGACAAGGCATCTGGGAGATGATTACAACAAAATGCACTAAAGCTGGGCAGCCTTTATTTTAACATCCCAGCAGCTTAACCTGTTAATAACAGCAATTGTTTTAGATACAGTACCAATTTCTGTAACCGTCGCAAGAAATGGATAACAGCAGCACAGTCTCTCAGACAGTGAAATAACAAGAAAATAAAAAAATTAAAAGCAGAGCCAGTCACAGAGGAGGTGCTGACAATGTTTTTCAAAGAAATCTCAATTTTCAGGGATCCAGATGCCATCAGGGACCCAATTCTATAGTCTAAAAAAAAATTTCTTAGCTAAAGAAGGTTGCGTGTTAAGAGAGAAGTCAATGTAAACTAGGCAACATGGAATCACATCTGTGGTAGCCCAGGAAAGCTGAGCTATCTTAGGGAAGTCACCTCATATCTCTATGACTGATTTACTTTGGTTTTAAACAGTACTGCCCAATAAAAACATGATGTGACCCATGAATGTGAACCTATATGCAACTTTAAATTTTCTAATAGCCACATTAAAAAAAAATTAATCCTGGCTGGTGACGCTCAGTGGTTGAGCATCAACCTATGAACCAGGAGGTCACTGTTCTATTCCTAGTCAGGGCACATAGTGGGTTGCAGGCTCAATTCCCAGTAGGGGATGTGCAGGAGGCAGCCGATCAATGATTCTCTCTCATCATTAATGTTTCTATCGCTCTCTTCCTCTCTGAAATTAATAAAAATGTATTTTTAAAAGCTTTAAAAAGACTAATTTTAATGTCTAATATATCTAAAATATAATCATTTCAATGTGTAATCAATACATAAGTATTAATGTGATATTTTACATTGGTTTTTGTACTAAGTCTTCAACATCTAGTGTATATTTTATACTTATTGCACATTTTAGTTCAAATTCCAAGGGCTTACTAGTTACCTGTGGTTAGTGGCTACCATATTGGACAGCACGAGTTTGAAAAATGAGCAGGTTAGACTAACCCTCTGTAGGGTTTTCTCTGTGCCATGTCATGTTACGTTGCTTCTGCTGCCCTTCATTTTAACTCAGCTTCAGAATGAAAGTGTATCTGGGACCTGTTGGTTGGTGAAATCAGGATGTTAGAGTGAGAGCAAGTATGGCCACAAGTTTGCGCTTAACAATCAGCAAGGTCTGTGCTGATGTACGGACATGGCCTTTAATGTTACACTAGTTGGTCATAAGTGGTATAGGGTGTGTGCACAGTGGGCGGTTGCATACATTTTCATGACATAGTTCTAGTAAATGAAATGATAAACAGCACCCTAGTCATTTCCTGAGCACTATTTATGTACCATTTATGTTGCACACACAAAATCATTTAATCATCTCAGCCACCCTTTGAGCTGGAACTACTAACCATAGTTAGTAGGTGGGGGACTGAGCTTCAAAAGGACTCAGGAGTCTGCCCAATGTCAGACTCCTAGAAAGCATGGTGTGTGGATATGAACCCAGCTTTTCCAGACCCCGAGACACGTCTATTGACCATTATGATATACTAACTGCTTTACAAACAAATAACAGCATTTGATCTTCTAACTCCTACTACGGTTTCCAAAATCTTAGAGATAATGAAGAAGAGGTATAGAAAGGTTAGAGATGTTGGTTTCACTTTTTAATGACTGAAAAAGTCAAATACAGTATAGCAGATGATAACATTCTAATAAACATATACTCCTCTTCTTCCCGAATCAAGCATACCTGCAAAACAGGAAGAAGGAAGGAAGGATGAGAGGAAGGGAGGGAGGAAGGAAGGAAAGAAAGATTCAACAAGCATTGTGATATTTCAATAGAGCCTCAAAGCTCTGAACAGAGAATTGTGGCAATATTTCCCTCTCTTAAACATTGGCTACACATCCATGATTCAAACTGAGACCACAACACACATATTATACCTTTGGAAAATAAGTACACCATTCCTGGTGAAGTGTGGAGGAGCCTCTTCACATACTAAATATATGCCTACGCTCAGAGACTTATGATCAAGTACAGTCTCCTGCCATCTCCTTGTCAGCACACTGTCAATGTTAACAGGAAAAAAAAATCGAAATACCTAGAATTTATATGTTTTCAAAACTTTTACATAATACCATATTAATCATTTGATAGTTCTTTCTGCATTGGGGAAAATGGTCGGGCATGGGAAATAGGACTGTATATGTTATTTGTTATGTGTTATATATTATTTCCTTTTCTGGTGTCTGAAGGTATAGAGCTAGACAAATTAGTAATTTTGGAATTACCTGTTTCCTTTGAAAACCTCATGCAGGCTACATTGTTTAACTTGATGGAGACATTTGAGAAGGGCCAGTGGCCAATCTGCAGACAGCTCTCTGCAGCTGGGCCATAACATGCCCATCACTTATCAAGTAATCTCGGGTCACAATGTCTAATCAGCCCTGTTTATTGCCTTGACCTTGGGTCACTAATATCATAGCTACAAGGAGACTTCACCAGTCACATGTTATTATTTTATGTACACAGGATGATAACAGTGTATATTTATTACATGCTTACTCTGTACCAAGCCCTGTTCTGAGTGTCTTATGTGGATTATTTAAACCTCATCAGATAGGTACCCTCACTATACCTATTTTACAGATAAGGAAACTGAGGCACATGATGCTTATAAACAGTTATAAAAAATATTGTTCCCATTTTTCCTTATCCAGATCACCCAGTACATTTATCATAGTCTCCTTAGCAACCTCCATCCAGACAAAACTTCAACTTAACCTAGGCTTTAGTCTATCTATCATTCTTGATCCAAATCACAGAGTTTTATGTTTATTGGCAGGAGAGGGTTTATGTATTCTATCATTTTTTTAAAATATATTTTTATTGATTTCAGAGAGGAAGGGAGAGGAAGAGAGAGATAGAAACATCAATGCACACCCCACACTTGGGATCGAGCCCACAACTCAGGCACGTATCCTGGCCAGAATCAAACTGTGACCTCCTGGTTTATAGCTCTGTGCTCAACCACTGAGTCACGCTGGCGGGGCTCTATCGTTTATTGGTTACTGCATAACAAACCATCTCAGAAAGTTGTGGATTAAAACTAAAAACTGTGTTTTATCTATTTTACCAAAATTTTAAACGTTTCTTAAAAATTAAGTCAAAAATTAAAAAGTAAAAACATTTTTATTTTCTTATGATTCTGAAGATCAACAATTTAGACTGAGCCCAGCTAAACAATTCTTCCGCTAGTCTTACGAAGCATTGTTCATGTAGCTACAATGAAGTTGCTCAAGGAAGGCTGGATAATCTATGATGACCTCATTCACATGTCTCCAGGTTGGTGCTGTCAGCTCAGCCAATTATCTGCAGCAGGCTAGCCACTGCTTCTTATCTTGACAACTGCATTCCAATTCCCAATCTGCAAACACCCATAAAGCCTCTGCTTAGATCACATTTACTGTTGTCTCTTTAGGCAAAGCAAGTCTCATGGTTAAGTCCAAGATCAAAGCTGGAGGAAACTCCATAAGGGTATAGGCCTATAACAATCTAACACATAAAAAACACCTTACATATTCTTTCTTCTCTTTCAAAATAGTCAAAACAAAACAAAACAAACAAACAAACAAAAACACACCTCAATCCTAAGCAGAAGAGTGAATAAGAGAAGGACATCCTAATGTCCTACTAAGCCAAGACTATACAATTCTAAAGTTGGCCTTACATTTGAGCATCAGATGTAAATGAACACCAAGTCCCATATTTCTTCTGAAATATATTTCTTTTCATAACGTGTTTTGGAAAGATGGCCACCAGTTTTGTATTTAAATGAAAAGCAATATTTCATCTGAGGGGAAAACAACATTGAATATTTTTCACAAGACTCCACCGGATGATGACAATGGCTAATGCTATATTTTTGCCATGGGAACTTTTGTTTTACTGAACCACTAAAATTACAATCAGATGTGCTCATCTTCTGTTGAAGTAATGAACAATGGGATGTCTGAGAGAGAAATCCAAAGTGCATCATTTATCTTATCCTATTTTCAATTAGGCCGAATAAAGTATAAAGTTGGTTCCAAACTACATCACAGAAGCAGGGTGAGTAAATTTATTATACCACTAGAGTGCTAACCTTAGCAGATGGAGAAAAAATAATTTTAGCATGAAATATGCTAAAGCAATAAATCTGAACAAGGTAGATCTTATCAACTAATATCTCCCCAGTGTGAGGTAAAACTCCTGCATGACAACTCAGCATTCTCATGAAGTCTGGTGGATGTGGTTAGACATAGCTCTCAGTGAGAGAGGAGAAAACAACAAAAAAATGAGGATCAAATAAGAAATCAAGCCATGCACCCAAGGCAGGGCATTGAGTTAAAAAAAAAAAAAATGAAGTGAATGTACTAGCTATGTTTTAAATGCTCATGAATTTTATTTCTGAAATGATGTATACCTCAGAGTCTTGTCAAATCTTCATTTGGGAATTTTCTAAGTTGGAATTTACAAAAAGTCTCTGTGGCTACAGATCACTATTAGCCAATACAAGTATCCATTGAGAGCCCAGGGAGGGTGCTCTTACACCCTGGGCTGTGGCTCAGGACGGCTGAAGGAGAGCTCCGGTCCCGTGGATGCATTTGGTTCATGGTTTATCAGTATCCAGAGGCTGAGCCCAAGCAGGTGGAGTAGGTGGCTCCTTCAGATTGGACAGCACATGATGCTCAAGAGTTCTACTTTCAGAGGAATATGTACAAAATGGAAGAGTAAGAAATAATAGAGCTAAATCTATGATGTGTTTGAGCAGTCTGTCTGAGAGATAATTGACTAGTTATTTTTTCAGGTTGACCACAAATTATGTGTTTTATTGCCACCTTCTAGCTAGTTAAGAAGTGATGTGTTAAAACAGAAGAGAGTGATGGTGGGTCTGGGGATCAGAAAACAATTCATTGGGAATTCATTTCCAAATCTGCCACTAATCTGCCACATGACCCTGAACGCATTGCATGATTTTTCTGGGCTTTAATTATGTACAAAATAAAGGACTTGAACTCCGGTGTCACTACATAAAACACAAAGAAGAAGTGAGTCAGAATCATTAGGATATGTTGTACTGTACATGAACAACAACAAGCAGGACCCAGTGACTCAAAAGTCTAGACATCCTTCTTAATTAATCCTGGCAATATGTCAAATAATTTGAATTATGCCTACTTCATCCTCTTGAATTGAGAAACAAAGCTAAAACCATTACAATGTTGAAGAAATTTAGTCTGGACAAATTATAAGATACCGCCTTGAGTTTATTATACTTTTCACTAGAGGCCCAGTGCATGAATTTGTGCATGGGTGGGGTCCAGCCGGCCCATACCGTTTGGGACAGATCAGGCCAGGCCAGTTGTGGGGGAAGGGAAATGGGAGGTTGGCCTGCTGGCTCTGCCCCCTGGTGGAACTCCCAGTCAAAGGGACAATTTGCATATTAGCCTTTTATTGTATAGGATAGTCTACACTTTCCATGGCAGTACAGGTGGATGTTAGAAATTAATTAAGAATTGAGAGTTCAGCAGAGAAACTGCTATGGTTGGTGAAATGTGTATGCCGAGGAGAAGGAGAGGGTAGGGAGCTATGTAGGCCACCCCTGACTTATTCCCCAGTGTTCTCCCCTTGCAGACTGTTTATTTGACTCTCTGTTGCCTCAGGTTAGCAAAACATTTATAGACATAAACAGAGCTCTGGTAGGAATGTGGGTTTAGGGATGAGGTACATGTGTTGCTGTCCATGGTTCTGATCATCCTACTGCTGCTTAGTGTTTCTCCTCTTGACCACAGGACAGACACCACTGAAGAACTTTTCCCAGTTTTTTTGTTTTGTTTTGTTTTAATTACATGTGGAAGAGACTGGATAAAAAGGTGTGGATACATACTGAGGAAGAGACTTAGGCACTAAGAGATTACAAGGGAGAAACAAACTAACAAAAATATGTTGGTATTATTTTTAAATCATCAAAGGTACCATAAATAAAACTATACATTATCATGGCCAAAATTTGGAACTAGTGAAAGAGAATACAACATTTGAGCCCAAATCTACATAATTCAGGACAAGAAATGATATAAATAAATAAATAATACATACATTTAGTGGAGGTGTACAGAACATAAATCTGGTACAAAAAAAATTCATTGATTTAATTACACCAAAGAGTTTACAGCTCTATTTGGCTTAGTATTTTCCTTATTGATGATATTTAGTAATTTTACACTGTCACAGAACAAACAGAATGGTTACACATTTTCCATTTCTAATGGAAACGTAGTTAATTCCATGTACGTTTGGCAGCTCTACTATGTTTTCCAACATATCCCTTAAAGATATAAGAGGTGCAACTTCCCTAAACACCTCTCAACTGTGTCTGTGTGTCTAAATAAGGGAAATGCTTATGAAAAAAGGTTACTACTTGTATCCTTATATCTGCTCTTCCATTTTCTACTGCAGTAGAATATTCGGCCAGGACACCACAGAAGTAAGGTTATATTTCACAGTCTCTCAGCAGTAGTGGGTGGTAAAATGATATTGGAATAGAAATTGGAATGTCCTTCTGCTATCTTAAAAAATCCTGTATTGAGTGCATGTGTGTGTTAGAGAGAGAGAGAGAGAGAGAGAGAGAGAGAGAGAGAGAGAGAGAGGTCTCTCCTTCGTTCTCCTCTTTACTCTCTTTACTAATCCTCTATCTTGCAGTCTACACTGTCAATGCCATAGATGAGCATGAGTTTGAGTAGTCTAGAGGTGATAGAGTGGAGAGATGGGCTTACCTGGGGGACGGGGGGCACAGAGCTACCATACAGCCTTATAATTTCATTGCTCTAGTCTAGAAGGTTATGTCAAAGAGGAATAAGCATGCATCCTCCCCCAAGCCAATGACATTTTTTTCTGTTACTAGCAGCTGAACTTAATCCTAATTCATACACAATTCATCAACATTTGATAAATGCACAACAAATGTTGTTTCATATATACTCAATCAAAAAGGAATCAAAAGAAAAATAATAACAACAAATGAGCAAGCAAAACTTTCCACGAGTTCCTTTTATTTGCACATGAAGCAGGAATTCCCAAGTATCTCTAAGCATTAAAACTAGAGTTGCTTTTCATAAAAATAAATAAATAGCTTTTCCAAAATTATTTATTTACAACATGGTATTTCCAAAGAAACAATTTTCTTCCTCCAAACATTCTCACCCTCGCTCCTTACCCAGGAGAAATGCTCTGAGCTTCACAATACCTTTCTAAGTGAACAGCAGTGAAAAGCTTGATGTTACCATCCACTAAAAATGAGTTAGCCATCCTAGATTTCTAGGCTCTCCAATGAGTTTGGAGCTTTCTTTTCCTGATGAAATAAATGTGCAATGTAAACTGATTTTTGCACAAAACTCAGTATTTCCATACAGCATTAGGAGTGGCCAGAATCCCATGAACTCTGCCCCTAATGGAAATTGCGTGGACCATTATTTCCTTTTTTTGGCTCAGCTGTCAACTGTCTTTGAATGGAAAAGGTGGTGGTATTCTCTGTGTATGCAGACAACCTGTGTTTCAAAATGGACAACCAGTTGAGAACACTCTGCAGAAAGGACCAGAATTCCCTCTCCAAATGCCCCTCCCTTTCCTCTTCTTAATGTATGGAAAATGCCAGGAAAGTTTAAAATTAATGGCAACCAACTGAAAAAGAAAGGAAAATCAAAGAAACATATATTCCCTGAGAAGTAGCCCTCTTTCTTTCACCTTTACACAGAGCACGGCCGGTTTCTGACTACTCTGGTTTTTGTGGAGGAGATGGGGGTAAAGCCCAAACACAAGATGGAAAACAACCCTTTAAGCACTGAGAACCGCTGGTCTATACAGTTGAAGTGGCAAGATCGTCCCATCACCTGGGAACAGTCCACGCCTATGGAGCTGAGGATAAGCATGGGTGTAAGGAAATAAGTGAACCAAATACTAACTTATTATGGTTTTAAATTTCATACAAATTCTATAGAAAGCAGGGCTATTCACTTTTCTCAAGTTCTGTTAATGTTATTGACTTTAAAACCTATGACCTTTGGGATTAAAATATACTAAAAAAAAACATACATGGCAGTATTTTATGCACCAGCAACTAAGGATTCATAATTCTCCCCTATGAGGCTATAAATATATCCGTTTCAATCTACGTGGACACACAAATGAGATTAAGTAGCCAAAGGGGCTGCAGTCACTGGAACAGGCATCCATAAGGGGATCAAGGTGCTGGGTGAGTCCACTTCTGAACACCAGCCTGATGAGGCAAAGGGAGTGATGCTTCAGTCCCCACAAAGGCCCCTTCATTGATCTATAGCTTAATTTCAGCTGAAATGTGAAATTGGCTACAACCGGGGACTGAGTAAGAACGTGTGGGTGAATGTGTGCAAAGACATCCTCATTGTTAGGAATGTAAGACACAGCATATGCACTGCTAATTGGAGTCACTAATACCATCTTCATTTGCATAGGAAACAGAGACAACTGTTATTGGCCAGCTTGCTCCTGAGTCAACTCCAAAAGGAAAGATGAGAACTCTTCCATTGGTAACATTCTCTGTTCCCAAAGGATATATGTATATATTTTTTTTTCTCTTGATGGGTTAGAAACATAGAAAAGTGATAGGAGTAGAAAGCAGAGGGCAAATGACTTGACTGATGCCGTGGATGTGGTAGATGCCTGCAACAGAACTCAAAGCTAATAACTCTGCTTTTCCTGGCTGCGACACCACCTCTGGTGAATCTCACTCTCCTTCCTCTTAGTCTCACTTAGAATCTCCAAAGAGGAACCCAGTGAAACAGGTTTAATGAGAAATTTGAGAAAGAGCTGTGTGACTTCCCTGTCCCCCTACTTTTCCCTGCCCCCTAAAGGGATGTGTGGGATGGCAAGAATTCTGTCACCCCCATTACCAGGGTCCCCAACTAGTTGGCAAATCCCTGTCCCTACCCAATCTGCATACAGGAAAATGTTAATGGTCTCATAATTAAAACTCCATTTGCAATCCCAGGTCATATTACACTATATCATCCATTTAACTTAATTGTGATTGGTCTGTGTCAACTTTAACTATACTCACAAGGAAGTCAATAAATAAAGATCAATAGTATTTTTACTTCCTCAGCTTTTTTTATTGAGAAGAATAGATGGGTTAAATAAAACCAGCAACAGCAGTGGCACAGAGCCTCCCTCGGTGCTTTCTTTGGTAAAAACTATATTAAAACAAATCAGATTTAAATTCGCAAATAGAATTGCATTGTCATCTGATCTGTCATTAATTTGCCTTCAACACTTTTAAAGGCAAACATGGAAACAAACAGGGCTTGCATGTATCTGTCCTCTCTTCACAATATGCCCAACAAACCTCTTATTCTCCAAAACCCCTCCCTGGCTTTTGCAGCTCTTACTTAATGTATCAATGACCTGTCAAGACTGAGTGGTCCTCTATGGAAGAAGAGGTTTCCTGTTCAGATGGACAAATGAGTAATCCCTTGTTCACACAATGGAGAAGAAGCCTTGACCATGTTTTGGGTGGATTAAAAGATGTTATGAAGCATCCGCAGAGAACCCCCACTATGCATAGACCCCACCAGCCCCAGGGCTACACACAGGTCCTGGAGGGCCCTACCTTTACAGGGGTTAACACGTTAGTTGCCAGATCTTGAGAGAAGATAAGGGACCACTATGAGGGAAAAGTGGTTCTAAGAGGAGAGTTGGGGCTGCCAGGGTGATGGCAAGAAGGCACTTATGGGGTATGGGCAGAAAGGATCCAACATCCCATAGGAAAGGATTTCAGCATTTTAATAACTGGAATACAGGTCTGTGGTAGCTGATGAATGTCAGCTAGCCCTGGAGAACTGAGCATAATATTGCATGCAGCCAGCTCCCTGTTGTACACCACCACCCAGATGTTTTAAGGATACCTGAAACATATCCTGCCCAGGCACATTATGCTATTTCCAAATGGTGTTCTCCTTTTATTCCTGATTTTTAGAGAAAGGAACCCCCATGCTCCCAGTAACTCAGGCATGAAATATATGCATTAATTTTGAACACCAGTCCTCTACCTTATTCCCAATATTCACCAAGTACATTGTGATATCTCTCATCGATCCCTTTAATTCAACTAGGTAAAAATGTTAAGTATCAATATAAAAAAATACTAATGCAAAGACATCCTCTGTCTTCAAAAAGTTACTGTTCAGAATGGACAACAAGCAAATACCTAAAGAACTGTGTATGAAACAGTGTATTATACAGAAGCATCTAGACCAGTGGTTCTCAACCTGTGGGTCGCGATCCCTTTGGCGGTTGAATGACCATTTCACAGGGGTCGTCTAAGACCATCCTGCATATCAGATATTTACATTACAATTCATAACAGTAGCAACATTACAGTTATGAAGTAACAACGAAAATAATTTTATGGTTGGGTCACAACATGAGGAACTGTGTTTAAAGAGCCAGAAGGTTGAGAACCACTGAATTCTAGACAGACATGAAGAACATGCAGAGCTTAAAGAACAAGAAGGAATTTATTAGAAAGAGAGAGGTGGCTAAATGGAAGAAAAATCCGAGTAGAGATAGAAGAAGAGCCTTGAGCCAGGGTTAAGGCATAAGAAAAGACAAATTTGATTTCAGGAACAATGTAAGCACCTTGGCTAAAGTGAAGGGTTTCTGTAGGACAGAACAGTAAGGAGGAATAATACCCACATGTCCGCTTGACTTCATGTTCTGGAGGGTTTTGAATGCCAGACTGAGGCATCTGAACATAACTGAGAGGGCAGGAGAGTGCCTGGAAGCTCACGCTAGGTCAGTGCATGGCACTGTTATAGGTTTGGGGGAAGTACCTCCTTATACTTTGCTGGTGAGATATAAATTGCTAGGCATTTGGGGAATAGTGTCTGTCAATATTTATTAAAAATAGACAGATGCTTTATCTCAGCAATTATTCTTCTGGGAATCTGTCCTATAGAAATATCAGTCCACAAGGATACATATGGTACAGGCACATTTTTTGGATAATTGTTTTAAACTGTTAAATAAAGTAGATATGACCTGAATGACCACCAGTAGGGGAGTGACTAAATAAACTTGTGTATCCACACCATGACATAGTATGAAATTAATAATATCCAGGTCCTATTGACCTGAAGGGTGCCATGATATAAAGTTTAAAAAGCACATAAAATAAACAAAAAACATCTATATGATTAAGTGAAATGTGCATACATAGATGTGTAAAAAGTGACCCATTAAACTGTTAAACTTCTGTAGAATATAGAAAAAGAGAGAGATGTTATTCACAGATCTTGCAATTCCCCAATGTTACCATTAAATAATGTTCAATATGTATATTATTAGGAGAAAAATACTTTGAAATAGTATACAATAGTATATGCCCATCTATATAGATGCATCCATGTACATAGAAAAGAGTCTAAATGAATATGAACCACATTAAAGAGATATATATGTGTGCATTTATGTCTTATTTTTATTTTACTTTTAAAATATATTTTATTGATTTTTTTACAGCGAGGAAGGGAGAGGGATACAGAGTTAGAAACATCGATGAGAGAGAAACATCGATCAGCTGCCTCCTGCACACCCCACACTGGGGATGTGCCTGCAACCAAGGTACATGGCCTTGACCGGAATCGAACCTGGGACCTTTCAGTCACAGGCCGACGCTAAATTGAGCAAAAACAATTAGGGCTATGTCTTATTTTTACTTTCACGTTCTTGCTTTCTTTTATTCATTAGACATACAGGATGCCAGACATTGTTCAAAGCAATGCTTTCCTGTTTAAAATTCCTGTTTGAGTTTAAATCTGAAAATTGTAAGCTACTTAAGGGCAAGTGATTTTGTTTTCTCATAATCATATTGACCACTGTGCCAAATACAGTGTTTTAAATGTGATAGCAAGTCAATAAATATCTAATGATTAATTGAGTAAATGAATAAACATAACAACCTTGCTCAAAGGCTACTTAGTTAGCACGTTGCAAAGCTTGCATTGGATGCCTCTACTTCCCACTTCACGTTCCTATTGATGGGTATAATTTGAGTCATTCTGGTGTGCCTAGAGTAGACATTTAACAGAGAAACTTGTTCAATATTTTTTTTTAAAATATATTTTATTGATTTTTTACAGAGAGAAAGGGAGAGAGATAGAGAGTTAGAAACATCGATGAGAGAGAAACATCGATCAGCTGCCTCCTGCACATCTCCTACTGGGGATGTGCCCGCAACCCAGGTACATGCCCTTGACCGGAATCGAACCTGGGAACTTTCAGTCCGCAGGCCGACGCTCTATCCACTGAGCCAAACCGGTCTCGGCTTGTTCAATATTTTATAAAGAAGGCCTTCCATAAGAATACGTAACCCGGAATATTCTGAGAAAATTATTGGCATGACTTGTCCCCTCAAAAGTGAGCAAAGGTGCTGAGGAAATTAAAATCAAATGTCTATAACTAAAATGCCAGGATAGTCATTTACCATGGCATTATGTGTGCTGAGTAATGTAAATCTTGTTTGTTGTTGACCCTCTCTCTTACCCTGAGTTTTTAGTTCCCACATATAAACGAAACATCTTCCTGAAAGAGCTTGGCTCTATTTGCCAATGGGTTTATGATTCATGTTTATATAGGTTGCAAATCCTTCGCAGGAATTACAAAGACACCTTGCTTTGCTTCTCCTAAGCTGTTTGTTTTTACTATTACTTTACATATTGTTCTGTGTGTCCAAGATACCAGAGAACTGTGCATTCAGCTCAGCAAATGTCCCCTCTACATTTTCCATATTAATGTTGAATACCAGGTTCATAAATTGTAACAAAGCCAACATATCATTCCATGTGGGTTTTCTAACTAACTATGAGTCCAATATTTAACCCTTAACAAATACCCAAGACATCACCACACAGTGATGTATATATTATCTCTTGAAAGATGAAATTTCTGGGTACCTAAATTTGGAGAAAAATAGAATTTCCATAACATGCTACATATTTCACAGAGTGATTAGGAGAGTAAAATGAATAATAGAAGTGAAATTGTTTTGTAAGTTTCAAGCACTGTGCATATATAATGGAGTATTAATCTGACTTATGTTCTTTGTTTTAGTCTGTGTCTCCATTATTGACAATGACAAAAGTCGCATATTGCTCCATCTTTGGGATCTCCAACTCATGTTGATTCAAATGGAGCTTGACTGATAACAGCCATATAATCTGATTGTCTCAAGCCCTTCCATCTCCTAGGGCCACATTTTCCTATAAATTTCTTGATGAAGGGACTCAAGCCCAGTCTCACACATGGGAAATGTAATGCAGTCCCTGATACGTTTCAGAGTTTCTGGGAAGGAAAGGATGTCCTACTTTCCTGATCACTTTCACATTCTTCCCACTTATGGTCCTTCTGCATCATATTGGTCCTCTCTTTCTGGTCACTTTATCCATGTGCATAATCTCTGTTGTTTTTGCTTCCCCCAAAGCACCACCAGTTCAAAGAAATTGCATGTGACTAAGTTTAACTTATAGTCTAGAGCAGTGATAGCGAACCTTTTGAGCTCGGCGTGTCAGCATTTTGAAAAACCATAACTTAACTCTGGTGCCGTGTCACATATAGAAATGTTTTGAAATTTGCAACCATAGTAAAACAAAGATTTATATTTTTGATATTTATTTTATATATTTAATGCCATTTAACAAAGAAAAATCAACCAAAAAAATGAGTTCATAAGTTCGCCATCACTGGTCTAGAACAACCTAAAATTGAAAACCAAATATCATTCATCTTAAAATCCCTTGGCCATCCTTGTCCCAGGAAATTTTCACCAGTAATTTCTTTCCTTAGACATCCAGGCAAAAGTTCCCTGCTCTCTCTTTTATTGACTTCAATGGTAAAATTCAAATTTTTATGTTTTGTTAATTATTCAATACTCTGTCATTTTCTCTTAATTCTTTTCAATAATAAATCCAAAGGAGTTTGTCTTTCTCTAGAAATGGGGCTCCTCAAAGTATTTCCCTACACATAAGTGTCATATACCCATAAATATCACCATGCTCAGCAACACAAAGTTTTGGGGTATTTTGTTTTGTTTTGGTAAACCTCTCAAAGTTCAAATTCATAGGGAGGGTGGTAGTGGTTGTTATGATATCCAGGGATTCTCATTAAATGCACCTTTTCTTTCCTCGAAGAGGAGTTTGGAAAGCTTCCAGAGCTGTAGGAAGTCTTGCCCTCTATTAAAAAAAAATCAGCAAGAGAATAACAGCTGGAAGAGCTATGAGGCTAGGCATGGGGACCTACAACTTCCCACAGGCCCTAACATTATATCAAGGAATCACAATACCTGAGGCTGCTCTTAGAATCAACCTCTTCAGCCCTAACCTGTTTGGCTCAGCGGATAGAGTGTCAGCCTGTGGACTCAAGGGTCCCAGGTTCGATTCTGGTCAAGGGCATGTACCTTGGTTGCGGGCACATCCCCAGTAGGGAGTGTGCAGGAGGCAGCTGATTGATGTTTCTCTCTCATCGATGTTTCTAACTCTCTATCCCTCTCCCTTCCTCTCTGTAAAAAATCAATAAAATATATTTTTTTAAAAAAAGAATCAATCTCTTCAAAGCCATATCTGCTCACCAAGATGCTATGGGTAACAGTCTTCTAAAATTATGCAGTTCTTTAAATGGAATACCCACGGATGTAATGAAACCACCTGCCCAGTGCAAGTGACTGTGCATGGGAAGTAGAAAACAGTGGCATTTTTATTTCCACTGATTTACTTATAATAATGATAGTTACCATTTTGAGTGTATAGCATGTACATGAATTGGGACACATTTTACATACAGTCTCTCTAATCCTCAAAACTGCACAAGGTACATATTACACATTATCCCGTGGGAGTTTTGCTGTTGCTATTTTTTCAGACACTTGACTTTTCCCAAGGCCACAGAGCTGGAGAGAGGCGTGGTTCCAAAGCCCATTCTCCCCCTTGTACATAATTCCACTACTTATGTGTTTCTGAGCAGGGATTAGACTTAACCATGCCTGTGTTCCCTTCAGTTCTGTGTCCTATTGCCCCAAGAAGCTCTATGGGGCAAGGTCCAAGCAGGCATGACTATTCTCTCTGACATCCACCTTAAAGGTTGACTTCATCCCACTTGTCTTTAGAACCATTTATGAATCTGTCATTCATAAATTTGTCCAAATCCTTTTAAAATCCATTTATATTTCCTGCCAGTATCACCTTTTAGGATAATGAGGTCCCTCGTTTTATTACCCACCGTGTGAATTAGTGTTATCTTTCATTTGTCCTTAACTGACCTCCATCAAGTTTCAGAGGGCACCACCTCCTCATTTGCCCCAGGCTAATGGACCCTTAACTATCCTTAGATCGTCCATCTAAAATGACAGAGCATTTAGAACAAGAACATGACTGCACCTTCAAATGACAGCCTTCCTCCGCAACCAGATGGTAAATGTCAGGTGGTGTTGGGATTGCCAAGGATGCCACCTTCCACCTGAAATAAGGAACCCAGTGTCTTGGGAGGCTGATGACCAAGCAGCAACCTCAGTGGTCCTGCGCCAGCACATCTCCTAAACCAATTAGCTTGAGGGGCATTCCACATGAATCTCAACAAATCCTTAAATTGTTGGCATTGGATTAAATAAAACTCAGATAAGGGATGGGGATTCAGACAACTAGTCAGAGTGAATTAGATGATGGTTGTAAAGGCATTAAGCTATAGAAAAACATAAAAAGACTGGTTTCAGACACAGGAAAGGTGATAGCCCATCCCTGGAAACTGGGCACAGAGCAGGCAGGGGACTAGGAGGAACCTCGCTACTGGAAGTGGAGTACCAACTCAGCAGAGCTGATTTCCAGGCAAGTAACTTTTCTTAGACTCACGAGAAAATCAATATGTATTTTGGCCTGAAGAAAATATTCTCAGACTGGAGGGAAGGAGAGCAGTGATCTTTTCATTTTATATGTATTTGAGTTTATTGAAAAGTTGCAACTCATTGTAGCATAAACATAAAACTATTTATTTATTTTTTCCAGAGCTACCCCCAACTCTTCTATGTTAAGTGCCCCTTCCCCTAATAAATGGTTCTCTTAATATCTTGGTCTTTCATAAGTCTTCAATCTCTTTTGGCAGTTAGAATTGTCTCATTTAAGACTCCTTCCTGCCCAGCCAGTGTGTCTCAGTGGTTGAGCATTGACCTATGAACAAGGAGGTCACTGTTCGAATCCCAGTCAGGGCACATGCCTGAGTTGTGGTCTTGATCCCCAGTTTGGGATGTACAGGAGGCAGCCTATCAATGATTCTCTCTCATCATTGATGTGTCTATCTCTCTCCCTCTTCCTTCCTCTTTGAAATCAATAAAAATCTATTTTAAAATTATATATTTTTTCTTTTAAAAATAATTTCTTATTGTTTAGAGTATTATCTATGTTTTCCCCCCATTGACCTCTCCCCTGCCATTTCCACCCCCCACCACATGCCCTCACCCCCCTTTCCAGTGTCTGTGTCCATGCGTTATGCTTATGTGCATGCATACAAGTCCTTTGGTTGATCTCTAACCCCCCAACCCCTGCCTTCCCTCTGAGGTTGGATGTTCTGTTCGATGCTTCTATGTCTCTGGATCTATTTTTGTTCATCAGTTTATATTGTTCATTAAATTCAATAAATGAGTGAGATCATGTGATATTTATCTTTCTCCGACTGACTTATTCCATTTAGCATAATGCCCTCCAGGTCCATCCATGCTGTTGCAAATGGTAAGAGTTCCTTCTTTTTTACAGCAGCATAGTATTCCATTGTGTAGATGTACCACAGTTTTTTAATCTATTCATCTGCTGATAGGTATTTAGGCTGTTTCCAGATCTTAGCTATTGTAAATTGTGCTGCTATGAACATAGGAGTGCATATATCCTTTCTGATTGGTGTTTCTGATTTCTTGGGATATATTCCTAGAAGTGAGATTACTGAGTCAAATAATTCCTATTTATTTTGAAACTAAAATCTCATACATAATTCAAAGTTCTCCTTTTCTCAGCCCAGGCTAGAACCATCTGTGGCCTCTACAGCTTGAAGTGAGGATGAGGATGCTGAGGTAGAAAAACCTTCTCATGACATAGCTTCTTTTTTCCAGGACCACAGCCCACTGCTACACTAGCTGAGACTACAAGGCAGACAGAACCCTCACCATCGAGCAAAGGTATTTCAACAAAGAGCCCTGTTACTTTAGTGATATTCATGAAAATTAGGTGTGCACAACATGTACACCTGTTCATGGTCCACTTGCCAACTCCTTGTGTTGGGTAAGAAACAGAAGCTAATGAGTCAGCATGAGTCAGTGTCTTCTTAATGACCTGGCAGAGGTTGCAGTTAGTTGCCTTGCTTTTCTGGGTGACCTGCTCTGTCTTCTGCCTGAAGAGGGACCATGCGTGCTACTCACTCTCTAATAGGACACTCATGTGGCCCTGTGGGGACTGGAGTCCAGGATACATACTGCATAGTTCCCTGCCACAGATTAAGCTTTTGCTCCACTCTTTTAAACCACCCACCGTCCTCTTCAGCTTCCTTCAAAAAAAGAGTCAGATCAATATAACAATATTCCTGTAACTCAAATCTCTACAGCAACTACTCACCAGCACTACTGAACTGGAAAAAAAAGTTTTTGAGTATAGATATTCATATTCTCAAAAGATTAAAAAACATAGCTTTCAATTTTCCTTGAAACCATCAAAGATCCATCTTCTTACTTTTATTCAGCATTAGACATTGTGCAGTTTATCAATGTATGATAGAAAAAAAGCAAAGATTAAGTTGTATGCGTTTATGGAGGTGGGTGGAAATGCATATTTTGCAAGCATCTGATCAAGCTGCTTGGTTTCCTTTACTTGCTGTCTGTAATGACATACATAGAGCTATGCTCAAGGTTATAAATCTTTTTCACACAGACTTACTAGCAGTGACTAAAAACTAACTTAACCTGTATTAGATATAGTTACGGATCCGCAGACACATTTAAGCTCTCTTTAAGCAACAAATTGAAGCCATCACTCTAGTGAGAAGTTGAATCTGTTCATTGTCCTTAGTGATTAAAATTTAGAAAAATCTGCCTGCAATAAATCATTCATGTAAATGAACTCTCAGGAGGCACTCTCTTGGAGTCAGGGAGCTAGTTGCCCAGAGAACAGTTCGCAACAGCCATGGGTGACATCAAGAGGCACTGGGGATGGGCAAGTGCTGAGTCACTTTAAAATGAACAAAGTACTATGGGCAGTTATCACCCAAATACATTATTTATCGTCAGGGCCTCCTGATACCTGTGCTTACGGAGGAACCCTCCTGTGATATTGAAGGCCAAGGCATCTCCTCTCCCTAACAACAGTGTTGTATCTTTGGCAACTAGAGCAGGAACTCAGAAAATCAATACTACTTCATGAGCCAGGGCTCGGTCCTCTCCTTTTACGAGGATTCTGTCAATGCAAGGGGCCATTACTGTACTTTAAAGGCATGATATAAAATTGCTTCGACAAGATATAAGACACACCGTTTGCAAGAACCTGGTGAGAGTATTTTAGTCAAAGTTAAACAGTTTCATCACGTAATTACTTCAATTGGCAAAGCTCCAGCTGAATGGGCTCTCAGTGGGGCTGTGCCTGCCACTGTGGGTGGGGGATTGTGAGAGAGGCCTGTCAATGGGATTCGGGTTGTTCTAAACAAGGTCAAACTGTTAAAATGTAGGCAGAGCCCAGCACCGATACCACTGGTGATGACACTGCAACAACAGGGTTGACAACTAGCTCTCCCTTTTATTTTATTTTTTCCCTCCAACTAAGTGGTTTGAAAGTAGCTTAGTTTTATGGCTATAAAATATTTCATCCTGATTTGCAGTCTGGTAATTCATTTTCTAAGGACTGTTTAGAATTTATTCAGGGAGAAAAGGAAACTCTGTTGGTTCCTCTAACCCGTTCCCATTATATGACAAAATTTAACTTTTGAATTTTATGAGGTTTTATGCGTTCTACTAAAACCATTAGCTGGTTGTCTCCTCATGATAAAATTTAATCACTTATGTAATACCTTAAAAGCCAATGACAGTTTTGCCTGTATCTATATTTTCTTTTATTTAAAATATGTGAATGTCATAAAGGTAGCTCTGATTGTGGGGGGTGGTAGAATGGCTGGCACTAAAAGCAGAAAATCTGTAAGTACTGAGCATTTATGTATCGCACAATGAGAATGAAGCACTGTAGCCTACAAACTGCATGAAATTTGAGAAAAAGTGGGTGCTAATCCATGACCCCATTCATATTTCAATGATTACCTGACTGCACCCAAGCTTCCCATTTAGCTATTTTCTTGCTATGAGCTTTTGGCAGTTTAACACAAATTTTAATAATAACAATGAGAAGGAAGCTCAAAGGACATGCACATACACCTTGTATAAATGTCTCACAGAACTAATCACATTAACCTGCCCTTTATAATCAGAGATGCTCTCACAAGCCCACTTCTAAGAAACACTTACCAAACTAGGGTCGTTAATAAGGAATAAAGAAAAGTGATGTTCTCTCCCCCATCCCACTTCCACCTACAGAGTTCTAATTTTGGCATCTCTTAATCACCACACATGTTTATTTTAGAGCTATTCAAATGCATTATGAATTTATATGTCTATTATTAAATGTATTGGTGCTAATGATTTTGTTTTAAATAGCACTTTTCTTCCTGAGGGCACAATAATTTTTTTGTGAATGACCTAATTCATTCTTTCTGCATACCACAAATGGGAAGTAGGGTAGGAGCAAAGGTCATTCAACCCATTTGGCTCAGGAAAATCGTATCCCATAGATCAGAAAGAATGAACTAAGGCTCCATATATTCTAATAATAATGGATTACGGATTTGACTAGATTTTTGCAGGCACCACATAAATGTTCGTTGTAATATCTCCAGCAGTAGACATATCAGACACAAGAAATATCTATAATAATAAAAGCGTAATATGCAAATCGATCGAACGGCCAAACAGCGGAACGACCTTCCAGATAAAGCCAGGGCTGTGAGGACTGAGGCAGCCGGGGCTGCGAAGGCCTACTCTTGCACGAATCTTGTGCATCGGGCTTCTAGTTTGTTAG
Organism: Myotis myotis; assembly: GCF_014108235.1. Lineage (NCBI taxonomy): Eukaryota > Metazoa > Chordata > Mammalia > Chiroptera > Vespertilionidae > Myotis > Myotis myotis. Next base: position 22,225,034 of record NW_023416318.1, read on the forward strand.
ATAAATGAATGGAAATAAAAACACATGAAAAACATTTATACCAGTTCAAAGTATTTTAATCAGAAATTACACTTAATAACTTATTTTTAAAACCCATTGGCCAGAACTAGTATGCGGATCCAACAGTGACATGGGAAGCTTCCTGAGTCCAAGAAGGAGAGAATGACTTAGTGTGGTGGGGACTACTAACGTCTGCCTCAAAATATAACCCGCTGGCTTTGACTCACAAGACGGTGAACTTAAAGTGAATAGGTAAGGTGCAAGAGCATTAAGGTAGGCACTTAGTTCCTAAAGAGGGAAAGGCAGAACTCATGTTAAGAATGCCAACATCAGAAAAAAGCCACATTTCAAGCTTCAAAACTCATCTGGAGAGATTCAGTCATAAGAGGAAAAGATTGAGAGTCCCAGTACTGGTATTACCAGGACTGGTCCACTGCTCAGAAGATTTCCAAGGTGTTTGGATGCACTAATCCCACACAAAACACCCATATTTCTTATGTTGAAATAGCTCAAAATTCTTCAATGATTTTCTCTTGTATAAAAAACAACAACCAAACTCATTAGCATCCAAAGTCCCTCCAAAACCCAATTCTGTTAGTTTTCCTCCCTCTTATACCTTCCACTCCACTTCCAAAAACTCCAGCACAATGAACAATTCATCATTCTCTAAATACAAAAACTACTCTATCTGCCTCTGAATGCACACTCTACCCTCTACATTAAATGCTCTCTATTCTTTCTTATTCATCTAATAAGTTCATTATTTAAGTGGAAGTTCAAATACCATCTCCCAAGGAAAGACAGTCTTCTTTATTGGTCCTAGTTAAAATAGCAGGTTATATCACTTATTCTATTTCACTTCACTTTTTATTTCAATTGTATCATTTTTGTTCTTGTTTATAGACACAATCTCTTTCCTGTGAGACCATCACCCTCATCCATGAGGGAGACTTGAGCTTGATCCCCAGCATTTAGTTCAGCCTCTGGCAGATGGTCAGCATTTAATAAATTATTGTTGCATGAATAAGTGAATGAATGACTCAGAGAGAAAGCATGGTGACTAAGGGAATGTTAGGATTTTCAAATGAGGCTAAGATACAGGTGACACCAAAGTTAGTAAGGAGAACCCTTTTTTGCTACAGCAGATACTGTTCATTCAGGGACATGTGTCCACATGTCTATGCAGGACCAAGTGCTGTGATTTTCAAAGTGCTATTTAGTGCAGGTGTTTCCATAATTGGGATGAAGTGAGAAAATTCACTGCTCACTGGCCCTAAAAGTCGCCCTTCCACCTGGGTAATGCAATGGTCCAACCTCTAAAAGATGCAAGAATTGCCTTACTCCAGAGGGACCAAGCACAGAGGGGATGTACTTTCTAACACTGCAGAGTTATTGACCTTTCATTGTAGCAAATCTGCAAATGTCAAAGCAATGAGTGTTTATAAGGAGAGAGCTACTGTGTACAAACAGTTGTTTAAAATATAGGGCCTTGAGAGCTGCCCTCTCTCCAGACACAATTACAAACAATTCTGAGAAGCAGAGAAAAAAATCATTCCCCCTCTTTCCTCTCCAAGACTAAAGAAATGATGTTGGATGAGTCTTTGGCTTTGTTTATCCAACTTAAAACTGAAGAGTGAATTACTAAAGTCAAGATCAATCCCAGGATAGCAGAAGGTTAAATGCCGCCATGACGCTGTGTGTGTGTGTAACAATGCCATGGATCTGTGCTGTGCTTCTGATTCTGCAGAGCTCCTCCTTCTCATCATTCTCATCATTAACAGGTTGGATTAGAACCACTTGGTGGAGAACTCCACCACCAGGACAACTGTGCCATTCCTAAATATTGATGAAAATGGAGACGCTCTCCCAAAGTAGAGGAGAAGACTAAATCAATAGATTGTTGATTCTATTTTGAGGGCATCATACCATATTACCATGCTACTTTTTACTCTGGATGCATGGATAATGGAAGGGAGGCTTTACCCATCTGGGAGTGTATCTCTGAATTATTTATATATTCCACAAACAATTTTGAATACCACCCACATTTTAGGATTATCCTAAGGATAAGACACACGGAAATAAGCAATGGTCAACCTGTAAATGAATTTACAGAAATAGATGAGTGACTATAAAATGATGGGAAAGTTTATGATGCTGAAGTGACAAGGAATCATGGGAATGCAAAGAAGGATCATCTGTACATTCCAGGGAAGGCTTCCTGGAAGAGGTAGTACTTGGATAAAGGATGTAGAGATATTAACCATGTGAATAGGAGAATGGCATACTTTCTAAGCAAAAGAGACCCATGAACAAAAGCATAGCACAGGAAAATAATACCTGTGCAACAGAAATCATTTGGGTGGATAGACAGTAAAGGCATGAAATGTAGAGAATGTTGGGCCTCAAGAAACCCTGTAGTCCAGTTGTCCACCTCAGGAAAGGAAATTTTCCTCAGGGGCCGATGGGAAGACTGTTGACTGGTTTGGTTAAGAACAAATATTTAGACATCTGTAAAACTGACCTTTCTCTTTCAACCCCGTAGCAATGTCAAAAACAGATTTTATGCATTGAGGCAAGCAAAGGCCTCAGGCCCAGCATAGATAGCCACAGTGAGAAATTGCTGCTACAAATTAAGAAAAGTTTCTTTTTCTTGTGTGAGAAGACTTTGGCAGAGGGAGGGGAGATATCCATGTGAGGGGCCTGCTCCCACTGGAAAAGGGAAGTGCCCAGAGCTCCTGTGCTTATGACAAAATGAACTCTACTTTTGCTTGTGGTATTTCATGAGGAGAAGGAGTTTTTTCTTAATCCTATAATGAGAATTGTAAAGATGCAAATACCCTCTGAGGAACAAACAAGTGACTGAGGGGTAAGTGGCTAACAGCAGAGGCATTTCTGAGAGTCACCCTGCAAAAGAACCCGGCGCAGGAGGGCGGTGACAAGGATGGGTGGGGGCTGTTCTATCACCCAGAGCTGACCACACCCACACCTCAGCCCTCAGTCAACCCTGATAACAGAATGAGGAGGAACACCTTCCTGTGGAGTCAGCCAACCTTTTTCTGGAAAGGACTAGGGAATAAATCTTTTAGGCTTACAGATCATCATGCCTCTGTTGGAACTACTTAATGCTATTATCACAGCAGCCACAGACATAAATAATGAGCACAGCTGAGTTCAAATAAAACTTTTTTTTTACAAAAATAGGTGAGCAGTCAGGTGCCCATAAGCCAGCTTGCTGACCTCTGCCTTAGGTAGTTCTCAAAGTGTGGTCCTGGGACCAGCACCAGGTGCATGACCAAGGAAACTACTAGAAATACAAATTGTCAGCCCTACCCCAGACCTTCTAAATCAGAAACTCAGAATTTAGGGTCCTATAGTCTGTGTTTCACTGACAAGTGAAATAATCAAACCCATTTCAAGTTAAACCCACTCTTGAAGTTAGTACTTTATTAAAGACAAGGTTTCAAACCATACTATGTGTATTTATGATCAAAAGAAAATCTTTACTGTTAAAGAGTGTTCGTTTCACTAGATAGATACTAGGGTGTGAGAGCATGTGTTGTAAAACCCAAAAGACTCTCTCTGCATATTTCCTCATTTATCTTATAGGCGATTTTTGACTCATCAGCTAAAACCAATATGACAACAATACATCCTGTCTGGATTTGAACTGACCATAGAAAGAATTCCAGAAACCCTCAGAGCAGCTCTGGTTAAGGAGAAATTTGTAGATGACAGGCTTGGTTTCCATAATGGAAAACCAATATGGCTTTCTTCAGCAAATGGTGACCTAAGTATTATAAAGGCCTTAAGCTGACTCCTTTGTGATGTCAAGTATGCATTCAAATTCAAGACAGCATTTAAAATAGTAAAACATCTAGCAATTTTATTACTAGATCATTTAAAACGGTGACCATGAAAAATTTAGTTTAAGCTTCCCAATAATGGCTCATGAAGCCCAAAAATACACACAGAGAGATAACTGAATTTTTAAAGTAAGTTCCTTATTAACTCCTTTCCCCTCATCTATTACCATTGCTATTTTCCAGCTGTATAAACAGTCTGGAGAGTATGCCCTGAATGAATCCACCGTTCAGAAAACAACATAATTACAGCCATTCCAGCAAGCGGAGTGCCAAAAAAGTTACAAATTAATTGAAGGTTAGCATTGAAAATTAAATCCTAGTCAGCTTGAAGTCATCTTTTAGGCTATTTTCTATAGAATTAAATAGAGAACTCACTCACATGGTTTGGTTGACAGGCCTTTAAAGTTCAGGTGGACAAGCGGCCTTCTCCCCAACTACCACTTTCCTGTGATCTGATATTGCGAATACCAAGTGCCGCCTGCCAATCGTTCCTTAGACCTCGCTTATGATTTATGCATGGTGCAGGGTCACTTCCTCTTCTCCCATAAATACCCAGACCTTGGAAAAATACCAACTTATCTTGCCCTATTTTATTTTGTTGGAAATCACTGAAAGAACTCATCAAAAAACATTTTTCTCTTTTATTTTTTGAGCATACAAAGCATTTGTAAAAGAGTAGTACAAAGAATCCCTTATTGTCTTCATTTATATATCCCAACTGCTAACATATTTACACTATTAATTAATGTTAATAGCCACAGTTCAATGATCAAAATCAGGAAATTAACATTAAAATTCAAAATCATTACCTAATTGAGAAACCTTTAAATTTCACCAGTTGTCTTTCTAATACCCTTTCATTGATCCAGTATCCAGTCCAGGATCACTTGTGGTATTGATTAGTCATGTTTCCTAATTTCCTTTAGTCTGATCATCAAAAAAATGTTTAAATTCAACTAGCATTCACTGAGCACCTAAACTGTGCCAAAACTGTGGTAAGCTCTGAGGAGTCAAACATGGTTTTGGCCCTTGAAACATGTATACTTTATTGTGAAAATCAAAATTAAATAAAAGGCTAGACATGGAAGAATGTACTGAAGTATTGCTTCTTAAAAAAAAAAAAAAAGAAAGAAAGAACGTTTTTTAGATTTGAGGGAAAAATGGATGCCATTAAAGATGACCCAAACCCAAAGGTTCTTTATCATTGCTTCCAAAAAATAAAATAAATAAATTGTTTTTACAGCTGAAAACAATAAAATAATATTGAGAGAATTTGTATGCAACTGTAAGCTACTAGATTGTCTTCGTGGTCAATATTTTTATTCCTCTTACCCAAGTAAGCCTTGCCAAACAGAAAGGAATCAGTGAAAGTCAAATGCAGTGGGAATTTGGGGCCACCTCTGACACCGACCAGAGGCTTTGGAACATGCTGGCTATCTCCAGGTCAGTCTAAAAGCCCTCTTGACAAGAAAGAAGCTCATTCAAACTCCAAATTGAATTAAAGTTCAGAGGTGTATTACCATCTGAGGACCTTTCTCTTTCTGTACTGCTTTAAAACAGGGTTTGTAGAAATGTACCATAAAACACTTGGCAGAAAACCAGAGATTTCAGCTCAAAGTTTTTTGGGTTGTTTTTTTGTTTTTGTTTTTGTGTGGGGGGTTTTTTTTGTGGGTTTTATTTTTTTGTGTTTTTTTTTTTGTGGGGTTTTTTTTGCATGCCAACTGGTCTCTCCATTTATTTAATTTTGTTAATATCAAATTTTATCTTCCTGATTCATTCCAAGCTGTACTTTGTGAGATTTCTGGTATTGAAAGAATATTAGAAATTGGTAGCCTAGCACCTACCTTAACTGACTTATAAACTCTTTATTTTTTGTTTGTTTTAAAATATGCTTTTATTTTTTTAGAGAGAGAGGAAGGGAGATGGAAGAGAGAGATAGAGAAATATCAATCAGTTGCCTCTCACACGCATCCTGACTGGGATCAAACCTACAATCCGGATATGTGCCCTGATCAGGAATTGAACTGGCAACTTTTAGGTGCACAGGATGACACTCAACCAAATGAGCCACACCAGCCAGGGCTACTCATTCATTCTTTATACTATCTCTAACAAGAGGTCAGTAACTCTCTACTCATCTAGCCCAGCTAACTTCACTCTCTAACCCTCACCTCCTATCTTAAATATTTTGCCTAATATATATATATATATATATATATATATATATATATATATATATATACTCGACCAGCTGACCAACTGAGATGCAATGACCACCAGGAGGCAGACGCTCAACACAGGAGCTGCGGAGTGACAGCAACTTTGCAGAGTGCCCTCTAGCACTCTAGGACCCCTTGGGGGATGTCAGACTGCTGGTTTCTGCCCAATCCCCACAGGCCAGGCGGAGAGACCCCACTTGCCGGAGGGATCCCCACTCACTCCACAGACACCCTTTGAGCCAGCCAGAGAGGTACCGTGGGAAGTTGGCTCCAGGGTGTGTCCAGCCCATCTCACCCAGTCCCACCCCTCCAGCCACCTTCTAATTAATTTTCTTTTAATGTGCACGAACCAGTGCACTGGGCCTCTAGTAGTTATATAATTATTGATATATATATAATCAGTTCATCAATGCTTTTTTAAAATGTAGTTCTAAAATTAACTAAAATGGTCCAAGTTCAGCATAGTGAGTCTGTCATTTTATTTGTACTGACACTACATAAATGTCCAGGAGCCACACAAATTTTCTAATAGTTGTATAACAGTGTTGAAATATTGTGGGTTTTCAGAATCAATTGAGCATTGAGTTTTTATAAAACATGCTACTACTGTTCAGTTTGTGTGTGTGTGGGAGGGGGGATGTTTGTACTAAAGCAAACTTGGAGTTCCTATATGAATAATGTTATATTTATCTATTTTGAATTGCATTTCATTATATTTGACCCATGGTTGCAGTCTTTTGAGAATTGTTGATTATGTAACAAATAAACGTGTTAACCTGCTTTTGCCCTGTCATCCACCAATCAGAAATAAGTAAGCCATCTATGTAATCACCAGTTTTACTATGGAACAAAATAGGTCTATGGACAGAAGCACCAGCCTAGTTAAAGCTCTAAAGATCAACTTTGCCTCATTAAGTAGTATTCTTGGGCATATGATTAAATGGTTACAAATATAGACATCTATTACTCTACCCGCATTTTACCACTTTGTTCACAAAGATAACAGATTTTACCGAATGTGCTAAAATCCAGGTTCACTAGACCTTTCCCTAGTTAATCACAAAATGAAAATTCCTTAGCCTGACAAGACTTGGCAGCAAGGCATGAAATGAAATGTAGGGTAAGTAAAAACCATTTCACATGCTCTGCTCAGAGATGAATGAGAGCTGCATGATAGTGAGGTAGTTGACTTCCACCATCACCAAAGACAGCTGTTTCTTATCCAGTTGTGTTACCTATACCTGAAATTCAGCATCCATGTTCTCTCTCCCACTGATCCTATTTTTATTTCCTGTCTACCCTTTTCTTCTTTTTTTAGTTTAACAAAACATTCTACACATCAGTTTCACTGAATACCTAAAACATTTATTTGGCCTCCCCTTTCTAATGCAATGTGTCTCTTCAAACATTGGAATAGCTTTCTCTTACCAGGGAGCTGTACCATGAGTGTCACTCCACTAAGTCTAAGGAGTTATGTATACTTCCTTGGATTAAAAATCTCAAATTTGCTTTAAAATATATGTATTTTACACTCAACATACTCAATAACAAGCTGACATCTTTATAATACCACATGCAGTATTGCTTATTTCTTGCCCAGGTATTTTCTTCAATATACTGAATACCTATCTCATATTTCTTTTTCTTTCTGCCTTGTGACTTTTGTCTACTTTAGTGTGATGTTTTATATTTCCTGGAAAAACCAATGTTAGAATACAGAGCAGTTGTGGTGCACATGCATAGACTCTTTGGAAAGAAAAGTATAACCATTTTTATAAGCCACCTAAATGACAAGAATAAGAAATGCTTTTGCTAATTAGCATCATGTGGCTGAATTGAACCAAGGATCTTAGGTTAATTCTAATGAGCTATGAGCTAATATTGGTAAGATGCTTTTAGGTTTTTAATTTAAAAGCACTTTTCCAATGAAAGAATGAGGATTACAAATTTCCTGAGCCATCTGGTTCCCTACATAAAGTAATGGTTTCAAAGTTTAGATGGATGAATGGATAGATAGATAGATAGATAGATAGATAGATACAGAATTTTTCTCTTCTACTATTTTCTAAAGAAAAGTTTCTCTCTTTACATAGGCCCATTTACATAGATGTTATTCCACTCATAGTCCAGATTGTGGCAAGTGAAAAATACAAACAAATATTATATGAAAATATATAAAATAAACTGTTAAAAATATTCACAATGATAAGTTCTAGGAATCTAATGTACAGCATAGTAATTATAGTTAATAATACTGTATTACATACTTGAAAGTTGCTAAGAGAGTTGATCTTAAATGTCCTCACCACAAAAAAAGAAATGGTAATTATGTGACATGATGGATGTATTAGTTATGGTGGTAGTCATTCTGCAATAAATAAATGTATGAAATCAACACATGGTACATCTTAAATTTACACAATGTTACAGATCAATTATCCTATCTAATAAAAGAGAAACATGGTAATTGGCGTACGACTGCTACCCTTCCCATTGGCTAATTAGCGAGATATGCAAATTAACTGCCAGCCAAGATGGCGTCCAGCAGCCAGCTAGCTTGAAACTAACATGAGGCTTGCTTGCGTCGGTGACGGAGGACTCCAACGTTCCCCGCCTGCTGCTGCAGGCCTCTGAGCTGGCAGTCTGAAACATAGTTACAAAAATAGAAGCTAAACAAAACCCCAGAAACCAGCTATCAGATAGCCGGGATCTCAGACCTGGAGTTGATACAGAGTTTTGATTGTAGAACCTAAACAAACCAGATACCTGCTTTCAGGAGCGGAGGCCTAAGAGCTGGAGCCTCAGAGCTAAAGCTGGTCCAGAATAAAAAAAAAAGAAAAAAGAAAAAAAGGAGCAGTTGGGAGCTTCAGTCCCAGCCTGAAAACAGCCCTCAGCCCCTCACCCAGACTGGCCAGGCACCCCAGTGGGGACCTCCACCCTGAAGGGTGTGTGACCAGCTGCAAACAGCCATCATCCCCTCATCCAGGCTGGCCAGGCACCCCAGTGGGGACCCCCACCCTGATCCGGGACACCCTTCAGGGCAAACCAGCCAGCCCCCACCCATGCACCAGGCCTCTATCCTATATAGTAAAAGGGTAATATGCCTCCAAGCACCGGGATCAGCGGAGCCGCGAGGTCTCCGGGCACCGGGATCAGCATGACAAGGGGCAGCACCCAAACCCCCTGATTGCCCTGTGGCTCTGTGTGTGACGGGGTCAGGGCCACAACCTCCCTATCGGCCCTGCTCTGTTCCTGACAGGGGAAGGCACCCCAACCCCCTGATCGGCCCTGCTCTGTGCCTGATAGGGGGGAGCTCCCCAACCTCCTGATCGCCCTGTGGCTCTGTGTGTGACAGGGTGCGGCGCCCCAACCCCCCCACCCCACGGGACCTGCTGTGTGTGTGACGGTGTAGAGCCATAACCTCTCCATCAGCCCTGCCCTGAGTGTGAGAGTGGCGGTGCCCCAAGCCCCTGATCGGCCCTGCTCTGTGGGTGACAGGGGGGAGCTCCCCAACCCCCTGATGGGCCCTGCTCTGTGCATGACAGGGGGGAGCTCCCCAACCCCCTGATCGGCCCTGCTCTGTGCGTGAGAGGGGGCAGCGCCCCAACCCCCTGATTGGCCCTGCTCTGTGCGTGACAGGGGGTGGTGCCGCAACCTCCCCATCAACCCTGCCTTGAGTGTGACAGGGGGTGGTGCCCCAACCCCCCAATCGGTCCTACCCTGAGCGTGACTGAGGGTGGCATCGCAACCTCCCAATCCGCCCTGCTCTGTGCATGACAGGGGGCGGTGCCCTAATTCCCCAATTGGCCCTGCTCTGAACCCGACCAGGGGCTGCACCTAGGGATTGGGCTTGCCCTCTGCCACCCGGGAGCAGGCCTAAGCCAGCAGGTCGTTATCTCCTGAGTGGTCCCTGACCGCGAGAGGGCACAGACCAGGCTGAGGGACCCCCTCTCCCCCCCGAGTGCACAAATTTTTGTGCACCGGGCCTCTAGTATTTCAATAAAGTGAGAAAAACATAAATTCATAATGAGAGCTGAACAGGTCCCTTCAACACTAACAGGCTACCATTTCCTGAAAGACTCCAAAATCAGGATTAGTCATAATGATGCCTTCTGGTTGGTTTGTTTGTTTGTTTACTTATTATAGAAAACTCCTTTACATTTACCAATGCATTTCATTTTCAGCGTTGTCAGCTGAGACAAATACCAATATCAACTCCATTTTACAAAAGTGAAAACTGAGGCTTACCGAGGTTAAGTTTCCTTGATGTTTCAAATACCATGACCATGATACACGGTTGGTGCCCAGCAGCCCTATTCTGTATGTTCCACTCTCCATCCCCCATAGAAGTTGATGGAAAATGGAATAAAAAATGTACAATTCCTCAAACATAGGAGGTGTGCAAAACATAGTCATTGTTTTTGTTGTATCACCCCACTTAAATTTCTCAACCTTCCTATGTGGGAACTTTATTATCACCCTCACTTTGCAGATAGTCAATAAATGATATGTACCTATGTTCTGAGATTGAGAAAACTACTTATTGTCAGGGTATTTGTCATTATTGCATCATATATTTTTGCTTGCTTACTGCATTGAAGTGAAAAAAGTCTTGGTTCTCTCAGAGAGAAATGATTAAACATTAATAACATAATATCTAATCCCTCTGCTCTCTTTATTCCTCTTTGTACAAGACGGAACCTTGGAGTCTGTGGTTCTTCAGCTACCTCAAGAGAATCATTTAAGAAATAGCAAGAATAAATTAGTCTACTCATGTATAGTAGGCAAAAGTCCATGGATATCAATAAATGGAAATTCATCCCTATTTGGGGTGGGAGCAGAAAACAAATGATTATCTCTCTAAGCAACTTCTCTGCTTTGAAATGACTAATCCACAGTTTTCTCTAAAACAGTATTTTCTGATCTCCTATGTCATCTTTTCAGACCCTACTAGCTAAGAAATTCCCTGAAAAATCTGGGAGAGATAACTCTCCCTAAAACCAGAATCCCTTTTCTTGTTTAGAAAAAAAAAATACAATAGAAATAACAGTAATTCAGCTCCCCAAATGACTTTACTCCCTGCTGACTGACCTCATGGGGGTGGGGCGAGGGAGGGAGAAGGAGGCATAATATCTCACATCAGATATTTCCTTTCATATAGCATTGGCTCTGTCCTCGGCCTTTGGTAGTTTGAGGGTAGAGCCTCAGACACTAAAGCATGGGGGCTCCAGGTGGTAAAAACCTATTCCACAAAAGGCTAGCCTATTCTGCATTATCACGCATCCTTCCCCAGCATGGTCCTTGTTTTTTTCTAAAACATGAAGGATGTGTAAAGGACACATAAAACTTTAGTCAATAGGTCCATTATTATGATTGGCTGAAAACCATAAAATGCATCCATCAAGCTATTGTGTTGCATCTCGTGTTAAATTATGGTGATAAATAGTCCTTTATCTATGACGTCACCTACTAATCTCTTCCAAAAACTATTCACCACTGCCATTATGCATCACTCATGCTGCTGCCAGCTTACTGAAAAAAATCCTCTACATGATAAAGCCACACACAACATTGCTCTCGACTCTGCAGATGCGATGTTGTCTGTTATTTTCATGTCATACTGTGAAACAATTGCTTCTTCAGTTCCCAAAGTTATCTCAAGTGTGTCAGCTCTCAGCTCTGGGCATTGTAACTCATGTACTTTTAATTGTTTAGAATTTACATCAGAACTCGATGGAGTCCATTCACACTCATGCTGGTTTATAACTACTGGATGACATATTTTTGCCACCTTGCTCTGGGTCGAATTTAATCCTATTGACAAGCCTTTAACATAAAAATGTGGTGTGGAATGCCTTAATATTCTCAGGAGCTATGTAAAAGGAGTGTGGCAGTTGGTATCAGTTATGTCTGGGATTTGGATCTAATTTTATACAAAAATGTTCTCATAAAATTAGACATTTTTTTCTTGGTTCTCGGAAAATGGTATTTATTAAAATGAAACCAAAAAAGGGAGGTGTGAATATATTTTAAATTCCAGTCTCACATGTCATCATCTATTTAGATTCACACACACACACACAAAATAGGGTTGTGTAATTTCATCTACCTCACCCTGATGACATATTAGAGGGTCTTCCTCTTAAAAGAAAAAAAAAAGCCTCCCTAATTTTCTCCATCTACTCAAACAAGAGGAGATGAAATACTGAGTGAAACAGACCACACATTGAAATTTCATTAAAAAAATTGAAGCTTGATACGTTTAATTTACTTTTAGCTATATTTCAAAGAATCTGGGGAATATTTTTTTGGTGAGCAACACAATGAAGGTGACATAGCTCCTCTTTACTTTATTTTTATCTCAAATGAGGTGATTGGATCACAATGAAAAAAAATAAACAAATATAAACTGCTCAAGCTTAAATGGGTTACATCCCATTTCCATCTGCTATACTTATTTATGTACTTTATTTTTTAATTGCTTTTTTGATGGATGCCCAGAAAAGAATTTGCAACTGTGTTTGTTGGAGAGAGAAATAAAACCAAATTTCCTCCCCTTTATTATTCTTAAACATCCAATATAACTGGTAGCAATATTATTTAACTAAAAGCTGTTATGTAATACATTCTATCTAATCAGTCATGGAAATTTTTAAACAGTCAAATTACTTCAAAGACAGGGGTTTTCCCCCTGCACTGACCCCCTCTCAATTATCTTCACTATGGACTCCAAAGGAGTCACATATTGACGAAAAGAAAGAAGTTCTGAAAACTGGACAATCTTCAGCCAGTCTTGATGGAAGTTTGGCTTCAACTCAAAGTGAAAGGCGTTCCATCGTCTCCCACTCTGATGCTCACCTTTGTGTGATTCTGTAGAAAGAGGCGTGGCTCTTGCCTTCCGAAGGCAGTAGAAGGGGCCTCATTCAAAGGCCATCATTCCAGCAGTCTTTATAAATTTCCTACCTTTCAGCTCTTTCTCACATTGCTAAAACTACATTTATTGTTGATTAGAATAATATTTTAAGTATATTTAAACATTAAAGTTAGCCTATCCTTGCTACACACACACACACACACACACACACACACACCCCATTCTTTCTCACTCTCGCCTCATACCCATGTTCTGACAAATCCCTGAACCCTTGCCATTGTATAGTAACTGCTGTTCTTGCCACCTTTTTGCTTCCTGGTGGGTCTGTAATTGTCATCTCATCCCTGGAGCAACATCAGGATCACTCAATAAATTGATTGTCAGGGGATATTTGAAGAACAGAACAGCTTGAGCTCTAGAAGCCAAGCGCCTTATGGCCTCCTGCCCAGAAAAAAGGAAGCAATGAGGATGAACAAACCTCATCCCATTCGACTCCTCTAACACATTAATGAGAATTAAGCAAGTGAATTTCCTTCCCCATTTCTACTCAGAGAGAGCAAACAACAGCATAAAGAAGATGAAAGAATTAAATAAAACCATCCCTGGCACTTTTTTTTATTTAGAATGAACTGGGAAAAGATATCCGACTCCTGGATTTCAAAAAGTTCTTCAGCCCTTCTTCATGTGTATGCACTTGCCTCTTTTTGCCATTATATCATGACTTGCCCATCCAGAAGTGATGCTATGACAGGGATTCTTTATTACTGCCCTTTGTTTGAATTAGTATTTAAGTGTCGTATTCTCAAGCTTCTTACTCTAAGATTCCAATATGCACTATTGTTTTAGACTTCTGCTATGAAGATGACTTCTACGGTAGAAGCCTCTATAGGTATGTTATGTCATTTGCAAGGAAAAAGCCCAAGTGGAGACAAAAATCTACATTTCAATTTAGCCTCTGAGCAGCCACCTCTGATTATACTTGTGGGGAAAGATCAAGATCACGAGGAACTTCTAAACGCATACAAACTTTATTTCTGTTAGAAGATCATTGCATGAATCAAGATGGGGCGGGGGGCGGGGGGCAAGGCAGGGATGAAAGAGTGAGATATGTTGGCTCCTTCAGTGCCTACTCTGTGATTTAGCCAATGAAACTCATCAGATCATGAAATATGTGTCCTGTTAATCCCATTTCACAGGCATGAAAATAGATATCCATAGAAGTTAAAAAAGTAAACAAAGTCACACAATTTGACTCCAAAGTCCATGTTTGTTTGTTCTTTAATCTTATCATGCTCCTCTTCAGCTATGATGAACCCTTAAATGAAGGTAGTGGGAATGGTGAGGAGGGAATGAGAGTAAAACTGAGGAGAAAAAATGAACATGTTAATCTATATATAGTCTATTGGTGAAAATATATAATTGTACCTTACTTTAATAATAAACCAATAAGCATTTATTAAAGATGCTTTCATGCCAGGCACTGGACCTGTGATGGAGTCACAAAATCTATAAGACACCATCTTGATCCTGGGTCCTTGATCTTGATCCTATAACATAGAGGAAAATACCTAAAAGGTTCATTTCTAGGTTAGAAGTGCAGTGACTGAAGTTTGCAGTGTAAGTTTCCTTAAAAAAAATAATGTGGCACCCAAACTGAGTCTTAAAGGATAATTAGGTCAAAAGAGGGCCAATAGCCCTGGCTGGTACCCTTAAGTGGTTAGAGCTTCGACACCTGATGCCTGCATACCAAAGGGATTGCAGGTTTGATTCCCAGTCAAGGGCATGTACCTGGGTTGCAAGTTTGATCCCTGGCCCTGGTCAAGGCATATGCAGAAGGCAACCAATCAATGTACCTCACATCAATCTCTCTCTCTCTCTCTCTCTCTCTCTCTCTCTCTCTCTCTCTCTCTCATATAGATATATAGATTTACAGATATATAGATATATAGGTATATAGATATATATCTCTCCCTCCCTCCCTCCCACTCCCTCTAAAAATCAATGGAAAAAATATCCTCAGGCGAGGGTTAATAAACAAACAAACAAAAAAAAGAGGAAGAGCAGGCACAAAGTCACTGAGAAGGATTTCTCATTAATATAAAATTCTAAGGCCATGCAGCTACACAACTGGCTATTATCACCACTATTAAGATGTAGTAAAAAAAAATAAAAATTAAAATGTGACTAGACAAAATCCAAAAGGCCTAACTGTACTCAAGTACAAATTAGACATTCTGTGGCCTAAAAGCAAACAAGTGATAGAAATCTTTCAGACGCAGCCATGAGGCTGGGGGTCTGCTGCTCTAGGGTGTGGATGCCCTAGAGCCGCCAGGAATCCCTGCCTTGGTGAGCAACAGAAGTGAAGAATGCTTCACACAAGACTGGTGACCAGCGCCAAGCTCAAAACCAAGAGCCTACCAATGAAAAAGGCGACTTCTTGGATTGCACGGAAGCCCAGTAGCTAGCATCCCTTTTCCTCTCCAAGTTCAGAACCAACAGAGGGAGACAGAGACACAGAGCGTAGTCAGGAAGACAGAGATCAAAATATATGCTTTATTACAGTAAAAGCTAGATTGGAGAGTATAGCTTCAGTGCCTAGCTAGCTGGACTTGATAACAGTCCCCTGAATTAGACCTATTTACCCACCCAATAACAGGTAGCAATGCAAAACCGTGGGCTCACCTGCAAAAGAAGAGCAAAAATTATATCTTGGCCAAGAGGGCAGGTCAGAATTCTCTCATTCCTACTTGCAGGCCTTTCCCACCAAAAAAGCCCAGAAGGGCCTAAGCCACATGTACTTATTCTCTCTTTTTCATCGTAGAAACTCTCTAAGCAGATAAGTCACCTCTCCTCCCCTTGGATGAATGAGTGATAGGGTGGGGAAGCAGCCAGAAGTATTACTTAAGTGCAGTTCCCAGTCACAGTTCTTTTTTTCCAAGAGTATCCTCTATCTAGGGCTACTATTTACATAAAATTTGGTACCCAAGAGGCCAGAAATGGCAGGCACAGCCTCACAGTTCTGACAGACTGGATGACAGCATCTGTTTTTATCTTTATTTTCATCATGAGATAAAAGTATGACACTGCCTTCAAAGATCTCATTATGAACTAGAAGCTTGGATGACTGGATAGAGACAATCTCAGAGATCTAAGGAAGAAAGGGTGAGCCCTGGCTGCTGTGGCTCAGTTGGTTGAGTGTCCTCTCATGCACTGAAAGGTCACCAGTTCAATTCCCAGTCAGGGCACTTCCCCGGGTTGCCAGTTCAATCACCAGAAGGGGGCGTGCAGGAGGCAGCCAATTGATGTATCTTTCATTATTGTTTCTCTCTGTTTCTCCCTCTCCCTTCCTTTCTCTCTAAAATCAATGAAAACTGTCAAATAGTATTTAAAATAATTAAAAAACACAATAAATTAGATAAGCTCTAGACAAATACTAGCTTAAGAAATAATTGTTAAATTGGAAAATGTAACTGAGGAATCTCATAGTAAAGGGCAGCTCTGAGACATAGAGGACAAAGGCCTTCAATACACACTCAGGGGCACCCATGCAGAAGAGAACTGAGGGAGTGGCAGCAAGCAATGGTGAAAAAGATGGTAATTGAGAATTTCCCCAAATGGAATAAAGATCATATCTTCTCAGATTGCAAGTGCGTATAAAGTGCCAAATAAGAAACCGAACACTAAATCCACACCAAGAAACATCGCAAAGTTACCAAGGAAAGAGCCAGCACATTGATAGAGTTAAGTTGGCGAATTACAGCGCTCATGAAGCACAGAGTGAGGTGCTGATTGGCAAGATATGAAGTCACAGTAAGGAGTATGCGCTTCATCCCGTATATAAGGGGAATCTAAAAAAATCACATTGAGGGAGAGAAGTCTGGAAGAAATTATACCAATTAAGCTGAAAAAAAATGGGGGCTAGGCCTCAAACCAGCACAAGCGAAGGGAAAACAGAGAGGACAGCATGGTTTGGATTTTATGACAGCATTTCATGAGTTATTGGATGTAGGAAGAGAGTGATGGAAATGGTCCAGAGGCATGGAGGCATGGAACAGACTGACAGATCTCAGAGGGGAGGAGCGGGGGAGATGGGAAGAAATGAACCAAAGGATTTATATACATATATGCATAATCAATGGACACAGACAATAGTGTGGTGAAGGCCTGGGGAAGGGCAGGACCTGAGAGGAGGAGGGGGACATCTGTAATACTGTCAACAGTAATAACAATACAAAAGTTTTTAATAAGCAGTACAAATCATTATTCATTGCTTGTAACTGTGGACAGTGGGAGGATAGGTCAATCCTCAAAGAAAGAAGAAAGAATTACTCTTAAGCTTCTAACCAAGGTAATGCCACTGGGGAGAATAAATACAGAAGATAGAATGGGTTTATGGAGATGTCTAACTCAATATTATACATGTTCAGTGTGGGAAATCTGAGGGAAAATCATTGACAAAAATTACCTTATTAAAAAAAAAAACTAGGAGAGATTTCTAGGCTAGAATAAAGACTTGGCCAACATCAACATGAAGATTTCTCTATCAGCTTCTACAAATCATCGATATCATAAATTTACTAAGAGGATTTTCTTACCAGTGGTGGCTCACTAGCTAGATGAGGAGCTATTTCCAGGAGAGGCCAGGGTAAGACACTGACTTAGTAGGCTGTGTAAGTGATAGGAAACTCAACATTTTTGAGCAAAGAAGACCTGGTGACAGTGGATATCAGCAATAGAACAGCCAGGTAGCCAGCAGGGCAATGCTAGTATCAAAAATCAGGCAGGCGAAAGGCTGAGAAACCAAGGTACCATGCTACACTAAGATATCAGGGCTGGGGGTGGTGGGGGTGAGAAGGCAGTTGAGTAACAGAGGGTGTGAAAGATAAAACTATAAATATTAGAAAAACAATTGCTTGCACATGGGGCAGGTAACTGGAAACATCTGGCCAAGAAGAACTTTGCTTTGGCAGAACAGCAATAGCTGTTGATAAAAAAAAAAAAAAAAATTATTAAAGATAGGTTCCCAGGTAAATTTTGACCGTGACTTAAACCTCTGACTGAGTGAGCACCAGATTCTCTCTGCAGTTTTGCAAATAAGAACAACACTTGCCCACGGAATGGAAGTGAATTGCTATTGATTTTGCTCCACTATAGCAATATGTGAATGAATAATGAAATGAAAGTTAGAATTTTTGAAAGGTAACCAGAATAAATCTTTACTTCCCCAGGATGAATGGCTAAGTGGCTCTTTTCAAGAGTTGGATAATGGTTTCTAAATGAAGGAATGAATATCAAGAGTGTGGCATGGTAACTGAAGCTAAGACTTTGAGGAGACCTTTGGAAATATTTAAAAAGATAGATTAGTGAAATGGTGAGGCAGAGATTAAGTGAACATGCTTTCAATCTGTCATGTGGCATTGCATCTGCTAGGTTATTTATTTTTCAGTGCCTACCCTACAATGTATCAAAATCACCTTTCAGAGAATCCTTATTGAATAACATTGAAAAAAATAGATACTGGTCACCAATATAATTTAATTCTCTGGGTAAAAAAAAAAAAAGGATATCTTAAAAATGTCTTCATAATTATAATTGCATAATTACTATTTGATACATTTTTGTGGTGATTTTTTATTAATAATATTTTAGTAAAGGAGATTCTTCATGTATAGAACAAGTTCTTTTCCCATCTGTGTTTACTTCAGAATTTAAAACTAAGATAGAGATATAGCGCTCTCTTAAAATAGATCTGTTCCCTAAAATAATCCCTGGAGTAAAGAGGAGAAATGTGTACTCTCCCTACACATGGAACCCTTAGGTGGGAGAATGAGAGGAATGCTTCAAATAAGCACAGTTATCAGGGCTGCCATGCGTGTTTGTGCAGATTGTGTGAGGTGCACCTCCAGGAGGTGGCGTTCACATGGAGGTCTCCATGCCTCCTGAAGTACCGCATGCGCATCCTGTACAAATAAATCCAGGGCCCCTAGGGTTTTCTCTTTTCTGCTACACCATCTATTAGATGGTGAACACTGCATAGGAGGAGAGTTTGGTACAAACACTAAGTCTGGGAGCAAACACAGAAGGGTAAAAACATCCATTTGGCATGGAGGGTGGACCTGGGATTAAGTTTTGGCTCTGCTACTTACTAGCTCTGTAAATGTAGGCAAACTATTTAACTCTTTGAGGCCATCTCCCCATGTGTAGAATAGAAATAGTAATAATCCCTTCTTAATATCATTGTCAGGAAGGACAAATGTGATTATGTAGCAGTTTTCATAGTTCCTTCCTCGGAGTAAGCATAGATAAAACATTGTTATTCATCATCATCATTATCATCATTTATAGAAGAATCTCTATGAGAGCAACTTTTGGAGGTTCCTACTTCCATTTCATTCATTCATTCATTCATTCAATAAATTTGTAGAAGATCCCACTAGAGGCAAGCCACTTGCAATAGAGAGTATGAAGATGAATCATTGAGAAATGTACATGCTTGAATAGGGCTTTTAACAGGAGTGATCAGACAACATGACTCTATAATTTCTTCAGTCTGTAGAATAATAATATTCTATCATCTATTCAGACACTAATATTTTTAATCCAAAGGTTTAAAATATGTCCTGTTTCCACGTATACTGTCATTAGTGGGCCTTTTGTAGCAAATACAATTTGCATGGGACTATGGTTTGGTAGTCTTCATTGCACAGTGGTTGCAGGGTTTAGTGAGGACCATGACCCCATACAGCCCGGATACTTCCCAGCTCTGGTATATGATAATAGTGCACTCCTAGCAGAGCCACTTATCATATCTGAAACTTAGCATCTTCATCTATAAAATGAAGGTAATGACATTATCTGTCTATACAAAAATGATAAATCTAGAGAGCTTTCGCACAATGTTGGCTCTCACTAAGCTAAGTGTTCAATAAAAAATAGCTATTGTTATCTTTTATTTATTCAAAACTTGAATTATAGAAACCACATATAAATATATAAAATCCCTAAATATGAAATGCTATAATCTTGAAATTGTAGACATTTTCAATTCTTTTTTTTTAAAAAAAGCACCAGCCCTAGCTGGTTTGGCTCAGTAGATAGAGCATTGGACCTCAAACTGAAGGGTCTTGGGTTCAATTCTGGTCAAGGACATGTAGCTCATTTGCAGGCATGTAGGAGGCAACCAATTGATGTGTCTCTCTCACATCAATGTTTCTCTCTCTGTGTGTCTCTCTAAAAATCAATGAGAAAAATATCCTCTGGTGAGGATTAACAAAACACCAAACCTGTTTTTTCCTTCTTTGAGTCTCCCTCTAGACCAGGGTCCTCAAACTACGGCCCGTGGGCCACATGCAAATACAAATATTGTATTTGTTCCCGTTTTGTTTTTTTACTTCAAAATAAGATATGTGCAGTGTGAATAGGAATTTGTTCATAGTTGTTTTTTTTAAAACTATAGTCCGGCCCTCCAACGGTCTGAGGGACAGTGAAATGTCCCCCCGTTTAAAAAGTTTGAGGACCCCTGCTCTAGACAACTAAAAAGTAGTGTGTTTTCAATGTTATCACATCACATGGTTTTTGTTGAATTAAATATTCAATGCATTATCTTTTCAAGAACTGCATTTACTCTCCTGCTTGTGTGACCTGCTTGAAAACTGGGGTAGTTTGTGAGCAAAGATGGTTTGGGCATTATTCTCTCCCTTGATCTCACTTGGTCACTCCCTCACTCTGTGCCCATCTTCTCCGTACAGACTTAAGTGCACAAGCATGTTAATAGGTAAAAGAAGATGAAGTGTAAATGTCAAAGATCATTTTTATTCTAATAAATACAATGCCCAATAATATTCAATTTTGAGTACAAACACAGAAAAATATCTGAAAGTAATGGATATTTTATTTTTCATTCCTGCTTTTGACTAAGCATGAAATTCTGTCTTCAGGGGAGGAAAGAAAACCTCTCAGAGAAAGAACATGAGCAGCTCACTTCTGCACAAAGTAAAAGGGGCTGAAATCAATGATTGGCATTTGAGTGGATAGATACAAAACCAAGCCCCCCAAAGCTGATGTATGATACAGTCCGACAGGGTAAAGCAGAGCTTGGTGAGGGGTGAAAAGTTGAATAGAAATGCATAAAATGAAGCAGAACATCGCAGAGAAGTTAATTTCCCTTCAAATGTGATGTTCCAGGTTTGATACCCTAAAGCATTTCCACTGTACTCCACATCACACCAAATAGCAATATCTACTCTTCATTTGGCAGTTTCTAAAATTCATATTTTAAATGATTCTATAAAATGAAAAATTTTTCTTTAACTGAAGAAGAGAATTCTCTATTTTAATATTTTGTATTACAGCACTTGAAAGCGCGCGCGCGCGAGAGAGAGAGAGAGAGAGAGAGAGAGAGAGAGAGAGGGAGAGAGAAGTTAAATCTATTTTTAATAAATTTAGTCCAATGAAAGAAAAATTTGGGAACCAAAAATAATTTAACTTTCTTATCTGTATCCATATTAATCAAATACTATTTTCTTCCCATTGTTATGATAAAACATAGCATTAGTATTTCTTTCCAATATTTGTACTCCAAAAAGCACAGAACTCAAAGTCAAGAATCCTGGGGCTGAGTCTTACTTTAGTCACTATTTGTGCTACTGGGTATAAATGATATAATCTCACTGGTCAGCTTTCTGTCAACATGAGGTAGCTGAGTTGGCAACTGCTCTATGCCCTAGAAATCTAACATCTAATGATGATCTCTTCTGTGTGGACTTATTTCATCTGCTCCTACCTCCCTTTTTTTCCTAATAGAACTAATAGTGCATGACAGTTAAACAAACAGGAATAAGAAACTATTTTTACTAATAATTCTCAAAGTAGGGGTTATAGATGACAAGCCTTGAAGAGGGATTCTTTAAATATGTTTTAATTCTAATTGTTACATATCATAATTTTATAAGTGTATATTTTATTAACACATAATTGCCATATAACATTTTATTAGTTTTAGGTATGTAATATAATGATTTGATATATGCACATATTATGAAATGATCACAAATATAAGTCTAATTAGCATCACAACACAGTTACATTTTTCTTGAGAGAAATAAAAAATATATTTTTATTATTATTATATTAATTTATATAATTATACAAATATGTAATATAATCTAGACAAAAACATTTAAGTATTTTTTATTTTAATTATGTCTAATTAAATATATGGTAATACATGATAACTTTTTAAAACAGATAATTTTTAAATACTCTTATTGATCTACCTACCATCTTTGGCTCCTACATATATATGTAATACACAGTATAGACTAAGTTTATAGATCAATACTTTTTTTTAAATTTGGATAACCATATTTACAGCCATTTTAACTGTGTCTTTGTTACACCATTGGGAACAAGTTACTACCTAAAGAGTCAGCAAATTCTTTCAATTTTCTTAATAAATATGAATGTCTGCCGCATAATTTAAAATGTCCAAAATGTAAAAAATGACAACAATCACCCTATATGCCTTTATGTGGATTCTTTTAAGCAGTTACATAATTTTTACTTGTAAAAATTCAGATTTGAAAGCTGTTGTCATTCCACATAGTGAAATTAGTGCTTCTAATCTTGGAGATCATATTCTTGTGTTTGAGAAACACTACTGTCCAATATCTTACGTACCACCTGAACAAGAAAACTATAATATAAATGTAATAGTTCTTTCTAAAATATTCCTATTTAAATAATTGAGGAGAAAAATAGTTTGTCCTAAATAACTTTACAAGATTAAAAAACAAAAAACACACCCTAACAATCATATCTTTAAAACAAAACAAACACTAAAAAGTAAATAGAAAATTAGAAAGGAAAGTCATGTACTATTTCTGAAAAGAGGGGGGAACTGAATATTTTTATTTGGTTATAAAGGTCATGGTACTTTTCCATAAATCAACACTAATTCCATCTTCTTTGTTTTGAATAACTCCATATTTGTTTTCTGGGTCATCTTAACAATGTACCTTCCTGGTCAGAAGAATAACAATTGCTCTTATATGGAAAATCACATTCATTTCTGTACTGTGTATACATACAACAGTCAAATATTCCTTCTTATAGTTCCCTGACTACTCTGTTCCTTTCAGGTGTACCAAAATCTGAATTGCACTGCATGAGTTATCTAATAAACCTGATTATCTTCCAAATATTCCAGCAGGCTGCCCTTTTCCCATAATGCCATCCAGATGGCCTTCAACCCACATGAATCTATTAGAAACACAATAATATCCCTAAAGTCCTTGTCCCATCAACGCCCTTTTCTTATGTTCAGTTTATTTTCTCTGATCTCACTTGCTGAATTCACATGAGATACAGGGAAAACTTCATAAAAATCTCAGGCTTAAAGAGGACCTTCACCATTCTTTGTGTTTGTGTGTTTCTGTGGGGTCCTCTCTCAGAAATAATGAAGGAAGAAAAAAAAGATGAGTTGGGCTAAAGTCATTGCTGACCAATGAGGAAAAGCTGAAGGCAATAGGTATGACGTAAACCAAACAAATGGCTTTTAAGTCTAGCAATCAAATGCCCAGTAACTGCATATTTGAGGTTACCTCAAGACATTTCCCCCCAAATAAAAAAAAATTACTCTTCCAAGGCCTATAGTGTTTCTTCAACCTGAAAAGGCAGATAAGAAAAACTAAACCATAGTACAGCAAAGATTCAGCAATGAGAGTTGTCAGCCACTGGAATGAGAAAAAAAGTGTTTAGACATCTTTAGTCTTCAGGTTAGTCCTGACCAAAATGAGAACAGGTGAATTTTATGATGGTCCAAAATTCCTTCCAGACCTATATTTCTCTAAGTAGAAGAATGTGTCTGGCTTATTAAAGTCAGTACTTAGTGAGTTTTATTTACTAGTAGCTAGAATTCTCTAGGGCTTTTATTTCTTTGCCCCCGCAGTGCTCAAGAAGGAAAAAGTTCACCGCGAGTTTCCTAGACATTACCTTTGTCCTTCCTCTTATCCTGCATTCACTCCCATTAATGACAAGTGCAGGTAAATTCTGGGGAGCTAAATGTCTAAATACACACAATTATGTCATACTGCGAGGAAAGTCAAGGGAGGCAGGTGCAAAAGCAGGTCAAAAACTTCCTCACAATCCTGGTAACTAAAAATGAAACTGGACCCAAAATCATCATCATGCAGATGGGCTGGCTTTTGTCACTTGTTTTTTCAAATGTTCCTGAGCATAAAAACCAGCAAACAATTTCTTACTTTGGCCTAAGTACTGTGGGTGTTCCTCCAGTCCATTTGTTGACATAGTTTCCGTGTTAATAATAGCTAATTATTTGGCAAAAACAACCAACAACCTATTTTCCTTCAATTTCACATAATTCTTTTTCTCTTATTTTATTTTATCTATTTCAGAGAGAGGAAGGGAGAGATAGAAACATCAATGATGAGAGAGAATCATTGATCGGCTGCCTGCTGCACACCCCTGCTACTTGTGCCCTGACTAGGAATCGAACCGTGACCTCCTGGTTCATGGGCCGATACTCAGCCACAGAGCCACAACAGCCAGGCCAATATCACATAATTCAAGTGCCTTAGCAAAGATGATTCTTATGGGGCAGTGGTTACTTTTTTCTCTAATGAGTTACATAGATTCAGAGCAAGACTATTTGATCAAAATCTGAAGACATTCTTTTATAGCATCTTAGTCTTCAAATGTTTTAAGGAAGATAGATATATAGCCTGTTTTCTATTTTTCCTTAAAATGAATCATAGCAGACACAAAATTATAAATTGATACTTTGAAAGGATGCTTTATTTTATCTTTAGCATGTCAAAAATACACCATTTAGGAATTGCTTGTGATTTGCCCTGGTAAGCAACTTCAGCTTCATTTTCTTGCAGCACCTTCACTTTTCCCCCCCTTGGTTAGGGGGTGGGAGGGCTGAGGCAAAAGTTATCTGTAAAATGTTTGACTATATGAATTATTCTCACCTACACTTTTTTCTTATGCCATAGGAATTTCATGCCAAATCAGTGATGAAATAGTTTTAAATATAAGGCAAGGTTGGAAGCTATTTGATGGAGGCTACATAGAGGCAGATGCTGCCCCTGAACCCATATGCCCCTTATGACTGGGCACCAGTCTTTGATTCTGCTCTACCAAATGCCCTCCACGTACAGTCCACCTTTTTCTCACCAAGGTGAATGACTTTTGGTCATTCCAGGATGACCAGCTTTCCCAGAAAACTATGAGCGTGGACAAAGTTCATAGGTGCATTTTTGAGTACATACATGTATATTGTTCTATTTACAATAATATACATGTATTAATACACAAATACATAATTCACATGATTAAAAAAATGTGTAAAGGAACAGTTAAAAAAAAATAGAAGTTCAAAAATTATCTTGTACCGAAATAGGTGATCTTGCATAAGTCCCAGATTATGCATGGCCAACTTTGGTGACCATTTTTCTAATACACATTAAAATGGACAAGTAATTTAAAAAATTTTAAATCTATATATTCAAATCTTCTAGAGTACCACCAGTAGTGTGAATATCACACTTTTCTTTGGCAGAGGAAAGCATCAGCATAACAAAGAGAGTTTCCTTGTTCTCAAAGAATGCATTCCTCCTTTCCCTTTCAAACCCTTAACTTATTGGATGATTCTTTTCAACTTTTGAATCAGGACAAGAGTCGCCCTCACAAAGTTAGTATTCATCCTATTCCTACATCCTCCAAATAGCTCATGCTGACAGCCGCAGACACAGATGTGATCACCATTATGCTGGACAGACACAGGTCTATTTTCAATAATTTCATAAAGCAAGGACTCCACTCCCCCAAAGGATAATCATTTCCAGTGCCTCAACAACACCCCCCCTCCCCCCAAAAAAGAAAAAAGATATGGATGCTGAGTTTTAGAGAAAAGCCTACCAAGGGCAGGCTTTTTCAATTTATAAAATGATAAAATTGGCTTAGGCTTTTTTTTTTTGGTTGGTTTGTATTTGCTTTTTCCATTTTGAAAATCATAGAAACAATTGGGAAATATTATTGACTACTAATCCAAGCAGCTAGGTTTGTTTGTTTTTTGTGTGTGTTTTTTTCCAGATGAGAAAACTAAGGTTCAAGTTGGCAGTGATTGATCTGAAACCACCTGCTTAAAGGCAGTTTTCAGAAACCAAGGTTATGTGTATTTTACATGATGGTGCCTCTTTGCTTATCCTATCCTAAATAATAAAAGGGTAATATGCAAATTGACCCTAAGGGTAGAACAACCAGAATGACCGCTCGGCAAGTCACTATGAGGCTCACTGACCACCTCTCGGTCC
Source organism: Myotis myotis (assembly GCF_014108235.1). Classification (NCBI taxonomy): domain Eukaryota; kingdom Metazoa; phylum Chordata; class Mammalia; order Chiroptera; family Vespertilionidae; genus Myotis; species Myotis myotis. The sequence goes on from NW_023416318.1 coordinate 22,251,330, forward strand.
CTTTCCCCAGCCAGCAGGCTCTGATGGTGACTGGGGAACCAGAGGTGGGTGGTGGGGGACACGGGAGGCTCCAGACCAAGGCCCCCCGGTCCACTGGTTGCCCCACACACAGAGGGTGACCTGCAGCAGGGGCGGGGCCAGTGAGCTGGCGGGAATGGCCAACCTCTTGGTCCCTTCCCTGGCTGTCAGGCTCTGATCGCCCAATGGCGAATGGGGAACCGGGGGTGGGTGGCATTGGGGGGTGGGGCCAGCTGTGGGCAGCCAGGAAAGATGGCTCTGATTGCAGGCCAGGCCTAGGGACCATACCCATGCATGAATTCCTGTGCTGGGCTTCTAGTTCCAAAATAATGCTGCAGAGCATTTACAAAGCTTCCTGGTACCTCACCTAACTAAATGGTTTGCTTCAGAATTTCACATATGCATACAGAATGTTATAACCAAATTCCTCTATTTAATAAAGTCACAAATATAAAAAAAACATAGTAACTTCTTTCATTTTCCTATGTTCTCTCTCAGTTCTATATCATACACATAAAATTAAAAACATAATAATTAAAGACAAAGTTTGTATTCAGATTTCTTGACTTAATATCACCTTACATGTCTTCTATATTCCTATAACATCTTCAAAAGAGTTGTTTTAATTCTTGGATAATCTACAGGTTTCATGAATTAAGATGTTGTTCTATCACTAGGCATTTATATAATTTTGGTACATGAAGCTGTCTTTTCCTCTTATTTCTTATGGAAAAATTTCAGAAAGACTCTTTAACTCTTAAAGTATCATTTTCTAAGTGCAGTACCCACTCCACTGCTTCCAGAGCCTGCCAATCTCACCACAACCTTGCCAATATTAGGAACTACCTTCCTTCCTTCCTTCCTTCCTTCCTTCCTTCCTTCCTTCCTTCCTTCCTGCCTTCCTGCCTTCCTGCCTTCCTGCCTTCCTGCCTTCCTGCCTTCCTGCCTTCCATCCTCATTGCCCACCTCTTTCCCTCTCCTACCCTCTCCCCTCTCCCTCTCTTTTCCTTTTTTTAATTTAAAAGAAGTAAAAAAAAAGTGTTACTTCTTTTCATAAGGCATTTCTTCTTTACTAAGAAGGATGAGCAATGCTCTATATATGTATTTACTAATGTGTTTCCTCTTTGTGAATGGTGGCTTTATGTCATTTTCTCACCCATCATTTGATGGGATCAGGCCTTCCTTACTGAGCTCATCAGCAATATGTTTGTTAAGGTTTATCACTCATTGACCTATGGCTGTGGGCAAGTTATTTCAGCTTTCCTGTTACTGGATTTCCTAATCTATAAAATGATAATAATCATCTCATAAAGTTGTCGGGAGCATTATATTGAATCAATACATACCAAATTCATAGAAAATTTTCTGTCACAAAGTAAATCCTCAATAAATACAGGATATTTTGTCTAAACTATTCAATATATTGCTGGATTATAAAGGCATATCTTCTGTCTGCTTGTGTCTCTACTGATTTTTTTATCTTTCTATACATTTATCAACTTATTAACTTACCAGACTACTTAATTTTGCTTGCACTTAATCCTTGGTAGAAATATTCTGATTTAATAGACTACTTTATAGATGGATGTGCCACTTCAAGATTGCAGACTTTTGGGTCCAAGAATGTCAGCCTTATATAGAGAGGCCTCAGAGCTCTACAGGCTGGTTATCCAACCATAGTGTCACCAAGGGCACTGACAGTTACAGACCAAGTTCAAAATGTGGACTTCTATGCAAGGATCATCCAGGCCATGGAAGGGATGATTATATGCTATTTTACAAAATAATTCTCAGACATTCCCCATGCACACATTAATGAGCTACGAAGAAAAAAAAATGAATTCTCTATTTTCATTGCTTCTTGAATTCACCCAATACATATTTCCTGAATGTTGTATTTCGTATGCATCTACCCTCACAATGAGGAATATACAAGTTGTGCAGGTTTAGCATATGGGGATAGGAAAATGCTGAATTCAATTTTGGAAATCTGAGATTGAGGACCAGAAAGACATATTGAGTAAGCAGTTGAAAAGATTGGCCTGGAGATCAGGAGTGGAGTACAGACCAGAACCACAGGCAGCAGCAAAGTCACAAGAAAGAATGGGGTCAAGCAGGGGGGGGCTGTGTCAAGACAGAAAATAAGTGGACTTAGAATGGAGCCCCAAGAAGACAGATGCATCGCAGGGGTGTCTGCAAAGAGGCTGAGAAGGAGTCCAGGTAAATGGGAAAGCAGCAGCTAAAGGGTCACAGATTTCAAGGGGAAAAAAGAGCATTTTAAGAAAGCAAAAATGGCTAACAGCACCAAGTCATTGTGAGAGGTCAAAAGACAACATTAGAATTACAAATGGCCTTTCTATTTATAAGAATGAAGAGAATCTGTGGCTATGACAAGAACAATTTCAGCAGGGTGGTGAAGAAATGGAGTAGGATGAGGAACCAGTAGCAGTTAAGGAAACGGAGCAGATAGAGACAACTGGCTCTAAGTGTTTGTTCTGAAGGTTGGTAGATACATGGAATAGTAGTTGAAGGAGGCATGGGATGGAAGAAGGGTTTTTTGTCTGATTTCTCTGTGTGTGTGTGTGCATTTATAAAATCTCTCAATATGTAGTAAACATCTTTATCTCTATTTATAAAGACATTAACATCTTCTGTTCTTAGAAGGCTCAAAAATCCAAAAAGCAGTAAAAAAAAAAAAAGTTAAATAGCCCAGCCAGCATGGCTCAGTAGTTGAGCATGGACATATGAACCAGGAGTTCATGGTTCAATTTCTGGTCAGGGCATATGCCCAGGTTGTGGGCTCAATTCCCAGTGTGGGGCATGCATGAGGCAGCTGATCAATGATTCTCTTCCATCACTGTTGTTTCTCTCTCTCTCCCTCTCCCTTCCTCTCTAAAATCAATAAAAATATTTAAAAAATATATAGTACTCTCATGAGTCATGCATTGAAGTTTCTGGGCACCAACATGTAAAATGAAGGGATTTGTTGTCAAATATGCCTGCAGTCCAATCTTAGATATAGATGTATAGATATAGGTGATATAGATGATAGGTATAGGTATAGATATAGGTATAGGTATAGATATTTACATATATGTTATGAGTTCATGCCATGATTATCTCACTGTATCAATGAGGCCAGTGAAGTTTAGGCTGGTTAATTTGATTAGTGAATTATCCTGAGTCACCCAGTTAATCATTGATTGAACACTGTTAAGCATTTCACATGTGCTTTCTGGTTTTTCTGCCTCTGATGTGTAATCATTCATTTGAAGTCTGCAATAGTCCCTCTCCTAGTTAAACAATCCTAATTATTACCATCTTAACTACTGCTCTTATTACCTTGGGTGGGCTTCTTTAAATGCACATGTCATGCATTTAGAAAACCAGCACTGAACCTGCCCTCGATGGCATGCTTAGTCATTCTCCTGAAATCTACCACCCACTGCACATCCCTGAGTGTGGTGCACATAGCGGATGACTCCAAAGGTACTTGTTAATTGATTGATGGCTCTAGTGCTGCCATTTAAATAATAAATTTGGTCACATGCAAATAATTTTGTTATAATGTCTCTGAATTATAATTTGATAACACATAATGAACTAATAAAAAGCTATGAAACCCTTTTAAACCACACAAATGAGGGGCCTTGGTAGAAAAGCTCAGATGTATTCAGGCAAATAATATAGAACAATTGAGGGACCAGGTGGTTAAGAACACTAAATCTCCTTTTAAGTATTTATAATTTCTCAACTGAAAATTGAAAGAAAAATGGTGACTTTAGGTCATTTGGAAATAAAAAGGAACAAAAAGCTCAAAATCTCCTCAAATCGTATCTGTGCCTATTTCACAGGGCTATGTTTGAGGATTGAGTTAAACAGTGCATATAAAGTAGCTAACATTGTACGCATCGGTAAAGTGTCCTGTTGTTGTTGCTTAATTTGTATCCTCTTCATTAGTGGTATTCAAAATTTCTCTGTTCCAAGCTGTTGTCCTTTGCCTCTTTTTCCAAAAATAGTTTCATATTTTGCTTATTTATTTGTTTATTTTGAAATGCATAAGTACAACTACATGACTCAAACACCAAAATTTATAAAAATGTATTCAGTGAAGGATCTCCTATCCCACATTATGGGGTGCCCATAATCCCAATAGGTTATCACTCTTCTTTTTTTCTTATTTATATTGCCACAGGAAAATAGTGTCTACATACAAGGCAAACACGTACATACACACACATGTGTGCATGTATATGTGTGTGTGTATATATATGTGTGTGTGTATGTTTTATATAAATCCTTTTTTTCTATAAAAATCATTGCATACCATATACATTTTCCTATGTCTATCTAAACTGTCCTCATTGGTTTTCTTTTTCAAAAATTTCCTGGATATTCTTGTTGATTTTCATATGAATTATACAATCAACTTGTCTAGTTTTGGGGGAAAAACAGACTTGGTATTTTTATCAAGATCATGTTAAATTTATAAGTAAACTCAGGGAGGATTAGCATCTTAATGATGTTCAGACTTTCTATCCAAGAACATGCTATGCATTTCCATTTGCTCATGCAATCTTTTGTGGCCTTCAAAAGTATTTTTAAAAATTTTTCATGTCTTACATTTATTGTTTAAGCACATAGCTATTAATTTTACTGTTTATTATATTTATAAAAAAGGTATTTTCTCCCATTATACCTTCTAATTTCTTATTTATGAATGTAAAAACTATTGATATCTGTACATCAATTTATTGTCCTGAAACCTGAATGGTTTCATTGTTGTAGTAATTATAGTTGATTTTCTTCACTTTCAAAGTGATTATATCATTTGCAAAATAATACTTTTACCTTCTCATTTCCAATTTTGTTCTTTTCATTTCTTCCTCATCTATTTGCATTGACTAGTTTACCTTTATGATGGACTCTTTTCCTTATTTCTAAGAAAAGTAGACATGCTTCAAATTTGTTCTCAGCAAGCATGATGATTTCAGAATATATTCTTTTATTGATATTTTAAATTTAGAATGAACATTAAATTTTGTAATATGTCATTTTAGTGTCTGTAAGTATCCTATCTAATAAAAGAGAAACATGGTAGTTAGCGTACGACCACTACCCTTCCCATTGGCTAATCAGGGCGATATGCAAATTAACTGCCAGCCAAGATGGCGGCCGACAGCCAGGCAGCTGACGCGAACTGGGAGGCTTGCTTGCTTCAGTGACGGAGGAGGCCAAGCACCTGCCTTGCCGGCCTCTCAGCTGCACTCTAAGCAACATTGTAACACATATAGAAGCTAAACAAAACCCCAGGCTTCAGCCAGCAGGACCACAACATTGTTTCAAATACAGAAGGTAAACAAAGGCCAGAAACATGCTTTCAGCAGTGGAGGTCTCATAGCTGGAGCCGAGCCTCGGAGCTAAAGCTGGCCCAGAATAAAAAAAAAAAGGAAAAAAGGAGCGGTTGGGAGCTTCAGTCACCCGCCAGCCTGAAAACAGCCCTCAGCCCCTCACCCAGACTGGCCAGGCACCCCAGTGGGGACCCCTACCCTAAAGCGGATGTGACCAGATGCAAACAGCCATCATCCCCTCACCCAGGCTGGCCAGGCAACCAAGTGGGACCCCACCCTGATCCAGGACACCCTTCAGGGCAAACCAGCTGGCCCCCACCCGTGCACCAGGCTTCTATCCTATATAGTAAAAGGGTAATATGCCTCCCAGCACCAGGATCAGCGGAGCAGCAAGGCCTCCCAGCACCGGGATCAGCATGACAGGGGGCAGCACCCAAACCCCTGATCGCCCTGCGGCTCTGTGTGTGACAGGGTGCGGCACCCCAATCTCCCCCCCGCCCGGCATCAGCCCTGCCCTGAGTGTGACAGTGGCGGCACCCCAACCCCCTGATCCACCCTGGTCTGTGTGTGACCGGGGGCGGCGCCCCAACTCCCCAATCGGCCCTGCTCTGAGCCCTACCAGGGGCTGCACCTAGGGATTGGGCCTGCCCTCTGCCACCTGGGAGCAGGCCTAAGCCAGCAGGTCGTTATCTCCCGAGGGGTCCCAGACTGCGAGAGGGCACAGGCCGGGCTGAGGGATCCCCCCACCCCCCTGAGTGCACAAATTTTTGTGCACTGGGCCTCTAGTGGTTATATAATTTTTCTTCTCTCAATATTATAGTATTAGATATCCTAATATTGAGCCATCCTGTTCATATGTTATTCTTTTAATATGCTGCTGGGTTCCAAATGCTAATATTTATTTAGAAGTTTTGTAGTGCTATTTCTAGAGAAATATTGATTTAGAACAGTGATTATTCAATCTGACTACATATCACAATTAAACAAATAATAACATAAAAACAAACAATAACAACAAACCAATACTGGTACACTCCCACCATGCACCAACCCATTACATCAGAATCTATAGAAGTGCAGCCTGGGTATCTGGGGAAGTTAATAGAAAGCCAGGTCTAGAAACATTGGCCTACCATTTCCTCTTTGTATAAATTCAAACTTTGTAGTTGCTGTTTTAAGATTAGTGTTATGTTCATTTCTTTAAAATATTTTGAAAATTTTTCTATATTATTTTCTGTTCCTTATCTCTTTTTCTAACTTATTAACTTCTGCTGTTCCTGCTTATTTATTAAATTTGTTTTATTGTTCCATCTTGCATCAGAGAATTAATTTTTTGTAGTCTTTATTAATTTACGTAAGAATTTAAGGCTATGAATTTTCTTTGAACACTGCTTTAGCTATGTCCTATCAGCTATAATAGGTACTGTAGTGTAGTCATCACTTTTTCTACATATTCTGAAATTTCCTTTCAGTTTTATAGTTCTTCTTTGATCCCAGAGTTGAAATATTTTCCTCCAGGAAGTAAGATATTTTGTTTTCTGATTTTATTCACAATGTTAGTTTTATTGTTTTGTGATCGGAAAAATGTTTGCTTTGCTATCTATCCATCTGAAGACAACTGAGTTTCCTTGGTTGTTTAGGATTGATCAGAGTAAGGGTTCATGTTATTGCAAAATAATGTTTACCCTCTATTTTTATAAAATAAAACTTAATATACAACACATAAATCTACATTATTATTTTTGTCTTCTGTCCATCTGTTTTTTATTGATTTTAGAAAGAGAGGAAGGGAGAGAGGGAAGAGAGAGAAAAACTGATGTGAAAGAAACATCCATCATTTGCCTCCTGTATGCAATCTAAGCAGGGTTGAACTGCAACCCAGGTATGTGCCCTGATCAGGAATCTAACCAGTGACCCAGCGATTCATGGGCCAACACTCAACCAACTGAGCTACAGCAGCCAGGGCTATGTCTATTTTTTTTTAATTCCATCTAATCATGAACTAGAAGAGGTGAACTATTATTGTATTTCTTTTTTTTTTTTGCATGTCCTATGTTTTTTATATGTTGATGCTATGGTACTGGTGCATAGAAAGTATAACAATTATATCTTCGTTACAAATTTCATCCTTTAGAATTACAAAAGACCTTTCTTCAAGTTATTTAGCCTGAATTCCTTTTTGTTATCATCTACCTTTTCTGTTTACATTTGCATGGCAGGTCTTTATCTATCCTTTTAATTTTTCTAAATTATTTTGATATATGCATCCTTTCCTTGTTTCTACCATAAGTAGGAATGCTTCTAATATTTTATCAGAAAGCGTGATGATAGTCTTTATACAATAGTGGCTCTCAATCAGGGGATATCTGGCTATGTCTGAGGACAGTTTTGGCTGCCATAACTGGGGTTGGAGGGGCAGGTTGCTACTGGCATCTAGTAGGAATAATCCTGGGATGTTGTTACACATCCCACAATGCACAAGATAGCCCTCAACCCACACACCTACTCAAAGAATTTCCAGCCCAAAATGTCAATAGTGATGAGATTGAGAAACCCTGACATACAGAAAGGGTTTATTCTGTGATCCAAACTGAAATTATTGTTATTTTAATACTTGATTTTTTAATAGCTGGATTTAATAGCTGGATATTTTAATAGCTGGATTACGCTATTTCTATAATAAAGGTACTTGGTGTTAGTTCTGTCTTAGTATATTATGTTTCCTTGTACTTAGTGGTTTTTAAGTCTTTCACTATGTGGTCTTTTTTCTTTTGCATGTTCATAGCTCTATTCTTAAAAAACAATTCATAATTTGTTTTAATGATTACCGTTATAACTATATATTCACAAAATATCTTTGATCCTTTAATTTTGGGGGCCATATCAAATAGTTTCTTACTATGAACAATGAAAAATGTATTATGTGTTCTCCTCATTGGCATCCTCTCCTGTTCTGCCCCTACTTGATTTTAGTCAATAGTATTATATATCTTAATGTTTACCTTTATACTACTAAGTAGTTATATTCCTACAAGTTGATTAATCAGTGGTAGAAAATATTCATTAATTCACAGCTATTTTTTTTAAATATATTTTATTGATTTTTTTTTTTACAGAGAGGAAGGGAGAGAGATAGAGAGTTAGAAACATCGATGAGAGAGAAACATCGATCAGCTGCCTCCTGAACATCTCCTACTGGGGATATGCCCGCAACCCAGGTACATGCCCTTGACCGGAATCGAACCTGGGACCTTTCAGTCCGCAGGCCGACGCTCTATCCACTGAGCCAAACCGGTTTCGGCCACAGCTATTATAGGTGAACAAATAATCACTCATGTTGTTTTCCATCTGCTTTTCACTCTTAATTTTACTGATTGTATTAATTTTACAATGTCAGCCTTGCAACTCAAAGCATGGTCCAACATCATCTGGGAGCTAGTTAGATAGAGAGAATTTCAGGCCTCACCAAGACCTAATTTGACTATGGGTGGTGGGTACACAATGTGATATATGATCACAGTAATATACATTTGAAACCTATATGACCCTATTAAACAATGTCATCCCAATAAATGTAATTAATTTTTAAAAAGAGAACATAAATAGAAACAATTGCTTTTTATAGACTATAAAATAAACAAACCTTTGTAAATTTTAAAAAGCCAAAAGGCATCCAAATTGGAAAGGAGGAAGTAAAACTGTCATTATTCACATAATGACATTATTATTATTATTATTCACAGGTATCATTATTCATCAAATATCATTATTCACAGATGACATGATATTGTATATAGAAAACCCTAAAGACTCCACTAAAAAACTGCTAGATTTAATAAATGAATTTGGCAATGTAGCAGGATACAAAATCAATACCCAGAAATCAATGGCATTTCTATCCACCAATAATGAACTACCAGAAACAGAAACTAAGAAAACAATCCCATTTATTATTGCAACAACAAAAATAAGGTACGTAGGAATACATTCAATCACAAAAGTTAAATACCTGTACTCAGAAAACTATAGGACATTGAAGAAAGAAATTGAGGAAGATACAAATAAGTGGAAGCATAGATCGTGTTCATGGATTAGAAGAATTAACATGATTAACATGCCCATACTATACAAAGAAATCTACAGATTCAATAAAATTTCTATTAAGTACCAATTACATATTTCAGAAATCTAGAAAAAATATTCCAAAAATGTACATGAAACCAAGAAAGAGTCTGAATAGCCTCAGCAATCTTGGGAGAAAGAAGAACAAAAATGATAAATGTCGCTAATCATCAGAGAAATACAAATTAAAACCACAATGAGACATCACTTCACACCTGCCAGAATGGCTTTCATCAATAAATCAACAAAGAAGTGCTAGAGAGAATGTAAAGAAAAGAGAACCCTAATACACTATTGGGAATACAGCCTGGTACACATAGCTTTTTAATTGATCATCAATGTATGGTCATATATTTTGTGAGGTAGAGAGTTCTAGATTATTTTCCCCCAAAATAATTAAATTTACAATGCAATTTTTGAGTTATTTATCCTTTCCCTATTAAATTGAAATGCTACTTTTAACTATATGAAGTATTTATATTAAGTTTAATTTTTATACTTATATTTTGTTAAATGAAAATATCTACTTTATCTTGTAATAGTATCATAGTCATCTTAATTATTGAAGTTTTATAATGTGTTTAATGTAACTTTACCATATCACTTTCACTTTTCCTTTTAAAAATTAATATCTTTATATGTTTAGGTTTCTTCCTGAAAAATTATTTTCAGTTTGGAGAGCTTCATTCTCCCTATATATAAATATAGATATAAATATAGATAATCTCTTCTAATTTTAATTCTATTTGACAAATAATAAGTACTTCCAAGAAAATACAGGTAGCAAGAGAAAAATAAGGTTATATTAATAAAAAACAAAAAAACAAATTTAAGTTAGTGATTCAGGTGTATGGAAATAAAAAGTAAAATCAAGATAGTGGATAGTTTAGAACTACTTTTTCCTTTTCTTTCCTCTCTCCATGTCCTTCTCCCAAATCCCATTACTCCTTTTCCATGAATAATCCTGACTTAGAGAAAAAATAATGCTTTCTTAATTCTAAAGTAAGTATAACTTTGAATCTCAGTATATTCTCTTCAACTAGCTACTTAAGCGTCTTTTTTTTTTTTTCTAGTAAATCCTTCTATTAATTTAAATCCCTGAAAAACTATAGGGAAAAGTAACTTGAAGGAGAACTGAGTAGATAATAGAGAACTGTGTGAAACACAGACTATAATATGTTAAATAATATTTAATGCAGCATAAAGGATTGCTGCCAAAATAAACAATAACAATAATCATCCTAAAATAGTAAGAATTAGTAGTAGTATGGTTTCATCGGCTACTGAGCGCTAGCTCACCCAGCATTGCATTTCTTTCCTCGCAAACACCCAGGAGCCAGGTGCCTTTATTAGCTCAGTTCCATCAATAAGAGAAGTGGAGGTTAGGGAGGCTAAGGATGTGCCTTGGGTTAGCCTGGCTTGAAGGGGCGGGGAGGCTCAAACCCAGATCTGCCTGATTAAGCCTATTCACTTAACCACTATGCTTATTTGAGGGAATTGGTCAGGGAAGTAAGTGCCTCAGGGAAAGCCTGTCTGAAGAAAATGGCATCAGCGTGCAAACTGATCCCTCCACCATAACAGGATTGCCTAGCTGTGATGGTGAACCTTTTGAGCTCAGCATGTCAGCATTTTGAAAAACCCTAACTTAACTCTGGTGCCGTGTCACATATAGAAATGTTTTGATATTTGCAACCATAGTAAAACAAAGATTTATATTTTTGATATTTATTTTATATACTTAAATGCCATGTAACAAAGAAAAATCAACCAAAAAAATGAGTTCGCGTGTCACCTCTGACACGCGTGTCATAGGTTCACCATCACTGGAGTTGTTCCCAGAGCCTACTGCATGTGTACAGCTGTCATCCGTCCGTCACACATCAGACACTGGAAATCTTCCTGTCTTCTCCTTCCCTAGCACAGTGGACGCGCTATAGAGAACCTGGCTACAGTGGCCACTAAGTGTGCTATCATGAGGGTAGACAGTGGGGCCTTGATTTACGAGTTTAATTCGTTCTGTGATGGAGCTCGTAACTCAAATTACTCGTATGTCAAATCATTAAAGTGAACGAGTGAGACACGTGATGCTGGGCTGATGTTGTGGCGTTCACTGTGACGTTCGCTGCACCAACTAGCGGTGGGGTATCTGAAGCTGGCTCGTAACCCGAATTTTAGCTCGCAACTCAAAGCAAAAAATCAGCCAAGAGACGGCTCGTATCTCGAAAAACTCGTTAGTTGGGACACTTGTAAGTCAAGGCCCCACTGTACAAGATGGGAGTAGTGAAGTCATGAGATTAGAAAACAGATGGAGGCAGGCACGTTAGACAAGCCACCAGTCACAGTCATTCACTTGACAATCAAGAAACACTTTATTTTTATTGATTTCAGGGACAAAGGGAGAGGGAGAGATAGGAACATCAATGATGAGAGAGAATCGTTGGTCGGCTGCCTCCTGCATGACTCACACTGGGGATTGAGCCCGCAACCTGGGCATGTGCTCTAACCTGGAATCAAACCATGACCTCCTTGTTCATAGGTTGACGTTTAACCACTGAGCCACACCTGCCGGGCCAGAAATATTTATTAGGAGCCCACTCTGTGCCAGACACTCTTAGAGAGCTGGAGATTCATCAACAAAACAAACATCCTTTACCCCCTTGGAGCTTCCATAAAAGTGGGAGAAGATTAAAAACAAAACAAAACAGTAACCAGTAAATTCTCTAACTAAAATATAACAAAAGCAATGGAGAAAGAACAAGAGTAAGGGAGGTGAGAGAGACGGGTGGAGGGTGGGAGTGCTCTATTCTAATCTGTCCCTGTGACAATTACTCGAGTCCTTGTTGGCATCGATGTTATCATGTTCATGATCATCAAAATATTATTATTATAGACTGTCATTTATTAAGCAATTATGCCATGCCAGAAACCATGATCCAAACCATTTTAAAAATATGGGTTGATTTAGTTAGCACTTATTTTATGGTTGTCTTTTCTATTTGCCATTAATTGACACTTTCGTGTAATCCTGTTTGGCCCATGACAGTGTGTCCTGGCAGGTCCCGTGATCCTTCCCTTCTTATTCCTCATGGGACTTTGCACAAGTCAAGGCCCTCAAGCACAGTGCACACAGAGCACACACACTTCAAACATATTTGCTGACGACTGAAGCACAAGTAAGGATTCATAGAAAAACAGTGAGAGGAGCAAAAATGTGGATGGGGACATGGAAGGCGGGGCCTGTGTGCACAGGCCCAGGAAGGCTGTGGGAAGCCGGGCTGCTGGTGCTCAGAGACAGGAGCAGCGGCAGCACTGACCACCATTCCTCGCACTTCCACTTTCCTCCTGTTGCCATTTTCCTCCCTTTCCCCCTTTTCCCCCGCTCCCACCCCTTTAGACGTTGCACTTGCCAGGGACGCTGCTTGAACTGCTCCTGAGCAGTCTGTGCTCGCTCATAATTGATAAATGGAGGTGTTTTCCGATAACCTTACAAATCACAGCTTGCAAATGGTTTCAGTCGGGATGGGGAAGAGTGAATCTGCTGGGTTACAGAAGCCATAAGTACCTTGAAAATAAAGAATAACCCTTGGAAAATGACAGAGATAATTTCTTTTAGCATAATTGCCTAGATAGGTATTAGCCATGAAATTACCGAAGGGGAAAAGAATAACCAAACACCAACAACAGATACTCCTATTTTATGAGAACAAAAAGGCATGATGTCTTCCAAAACAGTTTGTGATCATTAAATTACATAACCTGTTATGTTTTACCCCTAAATGGCTTATTTTTCACTGTGTTTTATCCTGTTTGCTGCTTCAAATTTTCTCAGAAGTAGGTGGAATAGGAATCTTAAATTAATCTTTTTATTACATAAGAGAGAAAAAAATCATGTACCAAAGCCAGAGGTCAAAATACAAAATTGCTTAGCTATTTCTCACGCTGCGATGTAAAGAGTTAATGTTAACTTTTTCAAATATATGAGTTCTAATTGTTGAATCAGTATTTTTGATTCAGCACTTCACATTCATAAGAGGGGCTTCTTTAATTTTGTGGGACGCTTTGCTGAGTATTAAATATTCTCAAGATTCTTTACAGCCAGAAATTGTGGGATTTTTTTTTTTTGTACACAGCATGCTATTGTTATGATTTAACCTAAAGAAAGCCAAATTAAAACTGATTTACTAAATAGGTTAAGGATAGCATACTTATTCACGATTTCAACCCTATTTCATGCTTAGACAGGCAGATCTTAATTATACACAAAAGAATACAAATGTTATTAGCATGATAATAATTATTTAGAAGATGTCCTCTTTAAAAAAAAGAATTAAACCAGTATTGTCATCCGTGCAGCTACATTTTTCAACAGAATGACAGCTTTGCTAGTCATAGATATGTTCAAAGTACATATACAATATTCAAAGCTGTACAGCAGACATGTTATCTGCATGAGCTCGGATGTGCAGTGCCAGCGACACGCTGCACACTAATCATTATGTCCTACCCACAGTACTACATGCAAATACAATCCTTTGTGACATTTTGTCAAATATTTTGAGGATTCTATACTCCTTATCACACCTCCGTCCCCGTGTCCTCATCAATGATCATGCACCCAGAAATCAGTGCCACAGATGGCACGCACGGACTCTAGCTCACCAGCATCACTCCATGCCAAATGAGTAAAAAGAAAATTAAAGATTTACATATAAGTGGCTCACAGGCAGGGCACAGGCGAGGCAAACTCAAGTTTACATTTACTGCCTTGCAGGCTGTGTGTGGCAGATGCAGCCCTGGGAAAAGCAACTTCATCCTGTATTTGTGGAGCAAAGGATGTAAACATTACGTATAGTATCCAGCCCAGGAAATAGCTGATAAATCAATTTAAAGGTCCTGCATTTGGAGAACGTATGTATACCATGGGTCAATATCTATTGTCAGTGAGCCCATATACGATGGACTGAGAAAATGTGGAAATGTTTCAGGACTAGAGAGTTGGCTATAGTACAAGCAATGCATTTTTGAACATTGATTTGCCAGAAGTGTAGCTGCTGTCTGTTGCTCCAGGCTGGCATTTTTAATTATTTCTGGGACAAATGGATCAGTGATACACAGAAAATCTGTAGGGCTTCTTGTCAAATTAATAAAATAATAATGAAAGTAGTCATCTCAGACTGCAAACTGTCAAACATCCTTGAGAGATCTATAGTCATCTACATGGTTAAGCAAACTAAAAGGCTCCTGCGTGCTATTTAAATCCTAAATGCGGTGACATAAAATAGATTGTGTAGTGTCCATTGTATACAATGACACCTACTGTGACAAAACCCGACCATGTTTAATGACCTTTTTAAATCTTATACCTAGAGTCCATAAAAGCATTGTAATTCGGTTGTAAAACACACTTTAATAATCAAAATGCAGCTGTTAAAATAGCATTGCTCATAATTCTAACTTGAGGCAATTTTTTTTGTTGTTTTTAATGCAGAAGAGCAGACCACAGTTTAAAATTCCTATGAGGTCACTATTGGCCATTACAGTGTTTTTTTGCAACTTAATAATAGATGTTTTAAAGTTTAAGTGCAGCCTCAGGCACTCATAAGCATTTATTACAAATCGCTGGTTGCCTCCCTTATGCAGAGAGGAATAACATTTACATACAGTAGCACGGATTAATAAGATAAAAAATTTGAAAAAGCCGTCAGTCAGGGAGTGAAACTGGTGCTAATAAAGCCCACTATATTCTTCGGAAATATCAAGCCGTCTGTTCCAATATTTTGCCATTCCCCATGAGGTATACAAATCCAAATCAGATAAGTCTCAAGCAATGCCAAAGACATGCTGCTCGGCTCTCCAGTGGCACCCGGCTGAATCTTTTATTTATCTTCAGAGCAATTGTACATTCTCATACACTAAAGACTGAAATAAACTGAGCATCACTCATCAGAAAGTTTCATAAAACGGGGCCCTCTCCTTCCTTGTTTGCTAAACCGTGATTAGTGAGGAAAATGCACTGCGAAGTCTGTATCGTGGTGAGGAAAGATAATAGTAGGCATGGGACTTCTGTAAGCAAGGACTAGGTAAAGAGAACCACATCTTGCTGGAGTTTTAAATGATGCTCACATGAAATCAGCGCTGGAGGAGAGCAAACTGCTTTCGGAAAGGGAGTCCACAAGCCTGGCCGGCCCTCCGTGTTTTGGAGTGGCTCAAACCCAAAGGTGCAGGGGAAAGCGAAAGCAAAATCGCACACATAATTTCACACGATGATTAAACTGCAAAGATCCTTGTTATAACAAATCACGGTGTCACTCTCCCAAACTGCAGCCTCACAGAACTGCACATGAAATCATGTCTGCCCCTCGGAACACGGCTAATTAAAAAGTGCAACCATCAGTGGTCTGACTGGGGATGCAGCTGCCCGTTCTTTCCAGCCCAAGTGAACATTGATAAAAGAAATTTATTTATTTATACATAATTATTATTGTTACCCTGCTGAACAGTGCTGGGGATTTAGAGAAATGAGACACCACGGTTCTAATTTTTCTTCAAGAAGTCTGCCATATTAACTCCATTGAATAATTACTGAAAAGTAATACACTCGTGTAATATTACCTTATGCAAAATTGCATTAATCAAAAAGTGAGCCTGCTGCAATCAAGTAATTTGGGGGTGGGGAAGGCATACATGCATAGCATATTTTCCTCTGAGCAGCATATTAACTCATAGTTTTGTAGCAATGATCCCTTGAAAAAAGAGAAGTAAATCAGAGGGGGGGGGGGGGGGGGGATACAGCCCTGCTCTTACATTGAGTGGGCCCCATAAATGGCAAAGGAATGGCCGGTTGCTGTCTTGACAGCCTGTTCCATTGCTCCAACTCTGTGCACAATGAAATAAATCCAGCTTGACCTCTCCAAGGAGCCAGACCATTGTTCCCCACAAGAAGAAGTGAACGTAGACGCTTAATTACACCCAGGCAGCTTTGTAGAACATGGGTTTAGGATACAAAATGAGCAGTTTCCTGTTGTGGTAGGCTTTCTTCGGAAATGAAGGGAAAGGGGGAAAGAAAAAATGTCTACGTGGGGCAGAGCCTTCCAGGTGTGCCTGAAACGTGGCGAATTATGGAGGTTCCTGTGCATACTACACACTGACTCACAAACACCGGAGTCCTCGCAGCACTACTGCAAGTGCAATCATTTTTACAGCCTTTTGTCTTGTAAGTTTTGCAGAGAAGGGTGGAAGGTGCCTCTCAGATTAGAGTCTAGCCCTGCGTGGTCACAGAGGACGAAATAGCCTTCATTAGAAATGTGCATTTCATTTCTTTATTTTTAAGGGGCCTGGTGGCCGGGTGGCCGGCTGGGGCTGCTGCTTCTGTGGGAGTTGTCTGGGTGGCTGTTTTTTGTTGCATTCTTCTTTGTGGCCATGGCTGTGAAGTGCGGTTCCCTCCACCAGCCTCTCCCAGGCTAGCTGTGAATAGTGCCCATTTTGAGATTAGGAGATTAGGTTATTCATCACTTGAGATGCTCCCCGCTGTGCCGCTACTATCAGAGCGCAGCCAAATCAAAACATCTCTGGAAGGCATTTCAGAATAATTGAATGCATCATAATTTCCCTATTAATACATATCTCATATTACAGATTATGCATGAAATGTTCACATTATCTGTTACTTTTTGTTAACGTCTTGCTCCTTGCCAGTAAATTTAATACACAGAGTGAATCAGCATGCTATGATGAAGGGATAGGTTACTGATAGCCATTTTTTTTTTCAGGATTCAGTAGAAAATTAAAGTAAATCGATCATTTTATAGCCCCACTGGAATGGTTACAAGGGCATGTTGCTAAGCAAATGGTAATTTAAATGTACTGAGTAATTTTTCTACGCAATTTACTGAAGGCAGATTTTATTTTTTCAGTTAATATCACATGCTGTTTATCTGTTAGTGCATGATGAATCTGTGATAGGCAAATTTTTAATCCGTGCTTTCATCAAATGCTGCAGCTTGACAACGGGTCATACAAGCACTATAACAGTTAAATTCTGTACCCTGGATGAATATTACTATTATTAATACCTGAAAAAGATGATTAACTCACTTGTCTAAAAAGCATGCACTAAATTCTAACAAAAAGTAATCAAAGTAAATCCTAATGAAATCAAATAAAAACATCCACATCTCATAACAAAAAGTCATATTCAGTATTTTCAAATTGATTGTATATTTGCCTTTCGTGAAAGTTATCCGGCCACAAAAGATGCTCTTCTTTAATATTTTATGGTTTTTGACAGTATTTTAAATGTAATGTGGGAGGATATAACTGGAAATGAACATTTTTAGGAAAATTATATGTTATCCATGGTGAAAACTGGTCTTCTTGGTAATATTCAAATAGCAAATAATTAGTTTTCTTTTTTCTTGAAAAGAGAAGCATTTACCCTGTATATCAAAGTAGTTTCAATTTTATAATAAATTCCAAATTTTATAGTTTAAGACAAATAAGAATGTGTAAAAGCATCTCTGTTTGATGACACCCATCACGTTTATGAAATTAAACAGGAAAAGCAGGAAGGCCCCATTTAGCCTTCAGGTTGCTAAAGTAAAGGCGAGATCGTCCTGCTGCTGGGGTACAAAATGCATTATTGTCATTAATGAAAAAGTTAATGGGCCATTTTCTTATATATCAATTTACATTTTACAATTTGAGTATACAAATGATATGTACAGCAGAGAGCTGATTATTTTTGCTCAAGGAAATAGTTTTAATGTGTTTTTATGGACATCAAATGTTGTGAATAATGATGCATCCACAGAATGCAAATAGGATGACAGCTCTTGGGCTGTGATCAACAGTCCTTGGATAAAAGGTCTGCTGGGACAATCATGTTCTGCGGAGGGCCTGAACAGTAAAAAAGGAAACAAGGAGGTTCCAGGATATTTGATAGGTACACCAGCAGATGGGATTTGAAGTGTGTCACTCACATACAGACATCAGATAATATTCCCTGTCTTAAGAGAAAAATGTATTTAAAAGAGAAAGTGTCTGCGCAGCTGTAAACTGCAGACAGAAAGTCATTGCCGATTCTGGCTGATAAAATCAATTTCTGAAATTAGATATGGCTCACCATATAAGAAATGAATTTTAATAACACATTTATACTACCGCCCCAAATCACCTTTGGTTTCCTAACCTCTACGGGTGGGGGTCACTTTTCCTCACCACCTAAAGACAGTCGTTGCTACAGACAGAAAGGAATGCCTCCAGGAATACTACACAACAGAGTCTTCAAGGAGATAGGAAGAAACATTTCTTGAATTGACATAAACCAGTCCCTTCTCCAAGAGGCACGGAAGAATGTCAGATTTGCTGTGAGATCACAAGTGGAGTCCCTGAAAAGCAGCCATGCCTTCTTATTTTCTTTTACTTTTTCTTTTTTTTTCTTTTTTTGTCATTGGAATTTGTGGGCAGGTAGGTGCCATGTGAACCTTAGAGCCCTACATTCCATACCAAGACACATGAACCTGTGAAGAGAACTGCGTGTCTTGGTGACTGGACGAAGCCACACATGTCTACCCACCCACATACCATAACTGGCCTAACCAATTTCTACCTGGGACTGACTGGGGGTTGCAGCATAGGCCTGTAGGCAAACACACACACACACACACACACACACACACACACACACACACACACACACAGTCAGGCTATGCTGGCAGAATGCCAAGACATCTGGATGGAAGTGGAAAGTTCAGTCAATCATTCATTTCCCCTTTTCATCTGCATATTTAGAAAAGAGGACTCAGTATTCTCCCATCAATGAGAATTCTCATTAAAACAAAACCAAAACTTTTAAACAAGAAAAAATAGAAGTGAGGCTGAGTTAACCTACTTTATTAAAAAAAAAAAAAAAAAAAAAGCTCTGGGTGATCACTTCTTAGGTAGCTGAATATGAGTTAATTTGAAAGAAATGCTTACAAATCAATGTAAATAAAAAAACAAAGTGTTTCCCAAATATTTATTAACCTAGTTCTTATGATTTTGAAAGAGAAAGAGGTCACAAACAGAAGCTAGCATGACCTGGATATAGTACCCACGGTAAGTGTAATCAGGAAAATGTAAATTAAGTGAGAAAAAAATAGTCCATACCAATTATATTCAAACATGGGGATTTCCCAAATCATCCACAATGTAGCTAGAAATACACTAGAAAGTATATTATGCCTTCAGTATATAATAAGAGACAGCTGAATGTAAAGAAATACCTACCCATACGTGAATATAAATAAGAAACATAATGGAGATGGACAAATTGCTCTTCTGGGTGAAATACAGTGATGGAAGTAGAAATGTATTGCTCTGGGATTCCAGGATTATCAAATCTCTACTTTTCATTTTTTTAACAACGTAAGAATTGACAAATTGGCGAAGCTTTTGTTCCAAGATTACTTTCTTATATATTTCTTTCATCACCTCCTGCTCTGCCACCAAAAAGCTCACCTTGAAGTGTTGCTTTTTAGCCACTGATAAGCCAAGTTTCCTGCGCGGCTTTCAGCAGCATTGCCTGGAAAGGTGCACAATGAAAACACCCACAGCCACAACCACCACCAACGAACCCCATCCTGAAATGTCCTTCCCCCCCAGCAAGGACAGGTATAAGTTGCAGAAAATGGGGACACCTATGCCTGTATTGAAACCTAGATAACTGGAGTTATTTCAAGTTAGAAACACTGAGCACAAAATAATTAAATTTGGAAAGGCTCCTAGAAAATGATTTAAGCTCCCAACATCACTTCAAAAGAGAGTGTCCTTCCCACCCACCTCTATCCAAACCAAAGTTACTTCTTTAACTTCTTCCTCTGGTCTGGAAGTCAACATGCCTACATCCTCTCATATTCGAATTTATTTTCTCTGCCAAAATCCAGCATCGGTGCCTTTAGGCGCACATAGGAATGAAGTGGGTTGGATCTGCTATCTTTAGCCACCCTTCTATGTATGACTAAAAGCTGGAGAGAGTTAGCTGACCTCATATGTATATGAACTAATGGTACAATAAAAGTAGATAATATATGTGTGTGTGCATGTGTGTTTTAATCCTGATGTGTAAGCATAAGAGTTTTCTTAAAAGTTATATTTCATTGCAACAGGCCACTCAGTTAATGGACTTTTATAATATAGCCTAAACTGTATTATTTTAGCATAGTTGAGTATACTATTTTTAGTATAATTTAGAATTTATCAAGTTTATTTCTTTCGCTAGTTTATCCAAGAAATCAAAAGTACCAGTGGACCCTGAGTATTTTGTCAAAATTGGAAGGATAGTATACATAACTTAAATTTCAGCAAAACTTGTGTTTCACTTTCCCAGTCTAGATCTAAAAATCTCATTCTTTCCCTATGAAGAAAGAGGATGTACTCATCTCCAATGGATTCAGGTATCACTTGAAAAAAATCCAACACGCAAAAGATTTTCTACTCAGAAAGCCACAAAATGGTGAGATAACTGGTTCCAATCACTAAAGGAGTTACCATTTTATGAAAGAATCCAATGTCCTTTTTGCCCATAAACAATGTTATAAAATTAACAGAATCAAAAAAATTTAATCTACCTATTATTCCAATTGTACATTAGAACCTGTATTATTTGTTCCACAACATCTTCCAGTTCTTAAACATACATACATTTTACATGTTGACGATAGCATTACATTTTCCCACTTAACCCTATGGATGAGGCATTCTTCTTGCTTATCACAACTGAATGGTCTTTAAAGAGACTACCTTTTTAATAAATGAATAGTTTTCCTATCGGAAGCGGTACCATCATTTTGTTTTTAGAGAGGAAGCTTTTTACACTCTGATAGAAAATATAGAACCCATTTGAAAGGTTAATATCCTTTGCATTGATGTCAGCACCGTGATCGACCAGCCCTCTTATTTAACAATGAACGGAGGGTCCTAGCTTGGAAGCCAACACTTTGAGTTCATTCATACTCTCAACCTGTAAGAGAACTTAACCAAGCATGATCACTGAAAAGTACTAGGTGGCAGTGACACCTGTCTATATCTAAAGGACAGAACTTCCCTCCACTAAGTCTTCTCCAACAAAAGCATCATTTCCAAGTTCCAAACTCTCCTTTTAAAGCTATTCTCCAGGACCCCAGAGCAGTTCAGCAGCTAGGACAGCTTGTGAGTACATTTTGTAGCCAAATGAAAAACACATAGAAAACATCTCACAATAATGGACCAAATCAATAAAGCAAATAAACGCTTCTCTTCAGCACTCAGCAGGTACAGCCTTATTTTCCCACCATTCTACAGTAAATCAGCAATCTATCTTGAAAAATAAAAAAGAATATTTTACCACAAATTGACTGCATTTA
The DNA here is from genome assembly GCF_014108235.1 of Myotis myotis. Taxonomy (NCBI): domain Eukaryota; kingdom Metazoa; phylum Chordata; class Mammalia; order Chiroptera; family Vespertilionidae; genus Myotis; species Myotis myotis. Next base: position 22,273,201 of record NW_023416318.1, read on the forward strand.
ATAAAATGCAAGCTCTCCTGCCCAGACAGAGAAAATTTGAAATCAATAGTCAAATTCCCCCTCTTCTATTAAATGAGAGAAACTCACATGTAACTTTATTGTTGCCCTCTGAATTGTCCCATGGTTCTTCACATTGTGGCAAGAACCCTGCCAATTCTTTACTTTTCAGGTAAAGAAGAAAGACAAAGCACAGGTAAAGAAATCAACAAATGACTGTCTTCGCCTTTGGCAAACAGATGAATTATAAAGAAAAATAATTTCCTTGTTAAGAATATATTCTTGAAATGTATTATTAAAATACTTGCAATGTATTGTTAAAAAGCAACTATCTTTTTTTAAAAATCAAGGGTGTTTCCCCTCAAATGGATTTTTATAGCACTTTCACTAAAATGAACCCCCCCCCCCAAACACACACACACACACACACACACACACACACACACACACACACACAACAACAACAACAACCGAAAACCATACAAATGTTTAAGGGGGGGGGGGGGGGAGGAAGAAGTGTAATACTGTGCTTCAACCACCATGGCGGAGTGCTTTCAAACTGGCACCAAGACGGACACTTGGGCAAACACCAACTCTGGGCATCGATTCTTATGATTCCAACCACCATGGTAGTGCCTCTGCCAAGTAAGCTTGGGAAGAATGCTCCTGAAGGCCAGTTTCCTGGCCTTCTCCTGTGATGGGAATTTGCAAGTGAAGAAAGGTCCCAGGGCAAAATCTGTGGCACTTCGGTGCCCCCTTGTGTCCAATTTGGCACCAGCATGAACTATAATGGGTCTGTGTTGCAAGTGGAGCGGGAACTCCTTAACTCCCTCCCATAAGGGTGCAGGGTGGGGAAGAATTGGTATGTTCTACCTCTGTGTCTGTGAAAAAGCCAGTTGCTGGTGCAATGAGAGATTTCTACACCGCTGCTTTTTCACAGCACTACTGATGCCCTCCACCTGACCCCTGGGCTGAATTTCATTGGGAGATAAACCAGAAAGAACAGTTTTGCATCTCTGGCTCTCAGATCCGCATAAACAAGGAAAACCATGTTAGATTGAAACATGTTACATTCTTATTACCAAGATATAGAAAAATTGGAGAAAGTATTTAAAGTCTTTTTGATAGAATCTTACTTGGCCTCAAATATCACCCAAACTTTGAGTCATGCCAGATTATTTTATACGTTTGCATGACAGAAACTATTTTATTCCCCATCATTATTCTTTTTTTTTCTACATGCAAAATGACTGTGTAGAAAATTGGGTCACCACTGGATGCAAGAATGTAACTACATTTATCAGCTCCATTCTCACCTACACGCACGTCGAAGCATTAAAAACCAATTCTACATGTAATAAAGCTTAGGGATTTTTTGAATTCAATGTTGGGTTGAGGGCGAAGGACAATTTCCCCCACAAATACAAATTTGCTTGTGATGTTTATCTCTGTAGATGGTTTGACTGCAGGTCCAGAATTGGATTGCAGTTCTGTCTGCAAGAATTACCTGGGAACCATCTACTCCTTCTCTATACATTTATTCACACAGCTCCAAAGACATTCCAACGTGGAGGTTACACGCTTTCTCTGAAAGCACTGTTGGAGGCTTCAAACCTCATAATGTATCAAAGGATGGGAGGAGAATGGAGCCAGTGATAAATCAGAGAAACAAAAGGCAGGGAAAGTAAAGCAGTGAGAAGGGAAGCACATGAATGAGAAAGGGAAAGAGAAGAAAGTGAATATCAGGCCACCGATCTTGGTGAGAATGCTTGTTCTGTCTGAAGTGGAAATAGAGTACAATTGTGACTCCCTTTCTGCTCTTTTGTGGAAATCAATAGAAATTCATGTGGGAATTGCAAGCCTGCATTTATGGCTGCCGAATTTAAGCTTTTGGTACCACAGTAGGTCTCATGGATGACGGACATCCCTCTGTTCACCTTCAAAGGCAGGTAAACCCCGGGTGCCCCACCACCACAGCTGCTCAGTGCATCCCTCCACTGAATTCCCCTGTGTTTTTTCCAATAGGATGAAAAGGAAAACTCTGGTGATTCTTCAGGATAGTAGTAAGTTACTCTTGAATAGTGCTTCTCTTGAACATTTTCATTCTTTAGAAAGGGCCATAGTTTGAGGAAAGAGCAATGATTTTTCTTCCCTGATCTCAATCACAGACTCCTTCGTATTTTGCAACAAATGCATTATATGATTTCCATCTTCACTTGTCAACAGTCCATGTACGTGGCTTGGTTTTCCTTTGGTCAGAATGGTTTGTACTTCTATGCCCCATGTCCCCTCTTTTTACTTAAAAAGACTCACTCTAGGGAGGACTGTGAATCTCTAGGGGAATAGTAACTGCCACAAATAGGAGTGGTATCTATCACCTTGACCCCATCATGGTACTTTTCAGCCCAGGATTTCCTACCTTTTCTTGACCAGTGCTGTGCCTAGAACACTTGCAAAGTAAGGTCAAAGTAATATGTTCTACTATTAGCAATGCACACATTTTCTTGATTACATATACCAAGGAGGGTAGCTTCAAGGTTACCTATGAAGTAGAAAATTGTAAATTTCATTCCACGTTTTTGTTTGGGGAGATGGGGGAGAAAGATGTGGCATTCTAGTTGGTGCTAGGACTCAATGCCTAACCCAGCCGTGGGCAAACTACGGCCCGTGGGCCGGATCTGGCCCGTTTGAAATGAATAAAACTATTGAAAAAAAAGACCGTACCCTTTTATGTAATGATGTTTACTTTGAATTTATATTAGTTCACACAAACACTCCATCCATGCTTTTGTTCCGGCCCTCCGGTCCAGTTTAAGAACCCATTGTGGCCCTCGAGTCAAAAAGTTTGCCCACCCCTGGCCTAACCCCTTGACCATGAGACACACTCAGGGATATCCACCAGGTAAATATTTACCAGAAGAGTTAATCCATCTTTTCCTATAAAAGTGACTTTCAGCATGAAGTTGGCCTGGGAAAGAGCAAGTGATCCTCAGTGACCTATAACCCAGAAGGAGAAGACAAGAGCTATTTCAAGTGCCTAGGTTTAACTATTCTAAGTTGGAGAACCTGATCATGGTATCACCCACATTCTGCCTAGAAACATCTTCCCCCAGATTGTCTCATAGCCTATCCTCTTACTTCAGTCAGGCCTCCGCTCCCAACCTGCCTCTAGAGAGGCCTTTCCTGATCACCCTATCCAAAGGAACAATCCCAACGAGGCACTCTCAAACCCTATTCTCTGCTTTATTTTTCTTCATTGCACTTTTTAGCACTTCACAGTATCTGTACTTGCTTATCGACCATCTCATCCAATGGAACTTAATCTCCATGATGGTTTTGTCCACTGCTGTATCTCTATGCACAGAAGAGGATCTGCACGGTAAAGTGCTCAGGGCGTATCTGTGGAATGGTCAACTGAAGGAACTTTGGGTACACTCATGCAAGTATCCCCACATGTACACATACCTTAAAAGAAAAGCTGGAGAATCTCTGCCATAATCAACCACCACATGCTTTTTCAATTTGGAAATGATATACCTGAGAGCACCCTCAAGAAGAATACTCAAAACCCCAGGCTTAACATAGCACAGAATTTTGATTTAAGACTCTCAAACTTTATTGTGCATGTGAATCACCTAGCAGTGGCTCTCAACCTTCCTAGTGCTGTGACCCTTTAATACAGTTCCTCATGTTGTGGTGACCCCCAGCCATAAAATTAATTTGTTGCTACTTCATAACTGTAATGTTGCTACTGTTATGAATCGTAATGTAAATATCTGATATGCTATATGTGTTTTCCGATGGTCGTGACCCACAGGCTGAGGACCGCTGATAGAGTTTGTTCAAAACTCAGCTAGCTATCCTCCCCTCTCCCCAAGATTCTAATTCAGTAAGTGGGTGCCTGAGAACCTGAATTTCTAACAAGTTCCAGATGATATTGATAGTGCTGGTTTGGGGACCACAGTTAAACATCACTTATTCTCTAAAATTCAGCAGTCGTGGCAGCAGGGATGGTTAAGTGTTTTAAGAAATTGAAGCATACATATACTGTGTAATACAATGTCAATTTTCCCTGCCTTTTTTTTTTTTAATAAAAGAGGGACTGTTTACAAACGGCTTGCTTGCTGTGGGCTGACTCAGCATGGACTAAGAGTTTATCTACCTAAGTCATTATGGGTATCTGAGTACAAATTGTTGAGAAGAACTGATTGAAATAAGCCATCTATAAGTCAAGATAGAAGTTTCATGAGTGCGACCAGTTCTTGAATGTACTGAGTCTCTCAAGAGTTGACTCAGAAGGAAATATCAGGGGCTGGTCTGTGGGTGGGTAGTGTGGGGAGGTATGCATGAGGCTGACAACTTTGGAGTGGTCACAGGAAGCCAGTGCAGCCTGGCAGTTAGTGGCAGGCACCCAGAGGGCTCAGGGTTGCCAGAGCTCACCACACAGAACGTGGCTGTAATAGCTTGCTATCAGTTATCTGGGTCAGCCATCAGTGGGGTCTTTTGCTTTTAAATGGTGCTCCTGAGCCTTTGGTTTTCATTTTTCTCTTACACCAAGGAAAGAAAAGAATTGAACGTAATTGAATATCTCATAAAAAGGCAGATCCTATGTTGTTCCTTTGCCCATTGCTCACATTTCATTGCAAAACTACTGTCATGGATGCTTATCAAGACTGGTACAGGGTAAACTACTACTAACATCTGAGGCTGTGTGTCCTCTTCTGGTTTGACTGTCAAAGAAATGAAATGCAGCCTCTCTGTATTAGTTGGTTCTGAATACATTTTCCAAATGTTCGGTGTTTGTGATGGGTAAAAGCAACAGGTGAGCAAGGGAAGAGAATTTTCAATGCTCTTGGTAGGTGCTGGGTGTGTGTTTCTTTATCAAGTGGTAGGGCTAATTCACTGTGTACACATCAAATAAAATTTTGCCTCTGTGTATTACTATACATCTTTCAAAGGCCAAAGACGCTTTTCTTTACCATTGATGTTTGCTTCAGAGCCAATCCGGAAAACAGTGTGTGGGATTAGTCTGTTATATAGAAGAGTGAGACCGCACCTCTACTTAGGCTGGTTTTTCATAGCTGTGGTAACCTACTCTCCACATCCATGTCCCTAACATACTTTCCATATTCTTCCCCAAAACAGAAGCAAGGCGTTGCTTTCATGGAGACCAACCTGGCCCTCTCTTCCATCCGAAAAATGCTACTTAGATTTGGTTGAGGTTTGGTTACATTTGAAGCTGTCCCCATACATATGCTATTTTCTGCCCAAAATCCTTCTAGCAGCAAACCTTCCTCCCATTCTGAAACTTTATTTATTTCTGTTATTCCAGATGTATGTGCCAATCAGTTTAGCTCCTGCCAATTCCTGTTTATTAATAATGCTAACGAAAGAATTGAAATTCTACCAGATTTCAATCGCTTTTTTCATGCCTCAATAATGAGTCGTAAAAGAGATGAATTCTGATATTGTCTCAGCAACTCAAAGGACTCGGTACAATCAGAAATTTGACTGGCTTTTGCCTACCTTGCATGAACTCAGGAGGGCTATTCGTACTGCTAACCGCCACTGTATATGTGCAGATAATTTGCATTTTCATTGTTCTTTATTTTATGTTATTAGTTATTCATGAGATGAATATCGCATTCAACAACTAATCTATAAAGCTTTGGCTTTAAATAACAATGCGCCGTTTTGTTGTAGGAGGTGGGATGGAGGATGGACAGCCCATTTAGAAATCTTGTACAAAGAGTTGAATAATGAATGACATGAGGGCTCTTCCCTGCCAAACGTAAAATCGGTATCTCAAAGTGGCAGTAGATTTGGAAGAAACAGGCTGTACTACATAGGTTTGTACATACAAGGGCCACATTAGCCAGCTGGACCTACTGAGAAAGGTCCCTCACCAGCCAGCCAAAGGGAAGAGAAGGTCAGATTTAACCCTAGTACGTAATGAACCTGTAAATGACTAATTATTCCTCTCAACAAACAGCACAATCTGCACGTGAGGCAGAAACTAACCTAGAAAGCTCTAACTTGTGTGTGTGTGCTTTTTTCCAGTTGGATATTATCCAAGTTTCATACTCATTGCTTTCCACTTTTCCCAATAAAGCCTCATGCCTATCTTAACAGAAACTGAAAAGAAGAAAAATGCAAAGATCCCCTGCTCTTTCTTGGTTTCAGGAAAGAGGACATTAATTCTGTGAAAACCATTCAAATTGGAATGTGAGGTCCCAGCTGTGTGGGGAAGCTGCAAGTGTGTGCAGACTCCATGGATTTAGCTGGGTATCCTTGCCTATCTTGAAGCAAAAGCTGATATAGATAAACCCTAGATAAGTTAGTTTTAAAAGCAGATCAATGATTTCATTTACCAAGAGGGGAGCATAGGGCCTTTCCTATACTCAAAGGATTTCCCTGGAATCCCACTGTGGTTATCTAGGTAGGGGCTGCTTCACCTTGGAGACAGTGAATTGCTAGGTCTTGACTTGCGTAAGAAGGAGGTAAATAGCTCTCCTAGGGAATAAAAAAAAATCCATAAGGAGACTCCATATTTTCTTCAATAATACAACTTTGAAACTCAGAAATTCTGATAGAAAGATACCAGTGACAGCAGTAATATGACCTAATAACAATGGATAAAATAGAAAAAAATAGCAATCTAAGATCTGAGATTTTTGAAGAAGGGGGAATACATCTTTTTTGTCCTTTCATCTCTGCCAGTATTTGATATTTGGTAAATGCTGAAGAATGATAACAACAATGACAAGTAACATTTATGGGACTTCTTATGTGCCAGCACAGTTCTAAGTACATCATGCATTTCAATTCATGTTACCCTAAAAAAATCCTGTCACTGAGCTACTGTCATCATCCCTATTTTATAGATGAGGAAAATGAGGCACAGAGAGTTTATGAAACTTAACCAAGATCACACAGCTAATAAATGGCAGAATGGGATTAAGAATCAGGGGGTCTGGCTTCAGAGCTTTTATGCTAAACTAGAGGCCCAATGCACAAAATTCATGCAAGAGTAGGCCTTTTTCCCCCGGCTGCCAGCACTGGCTTCCCTCTGGTACCCAGGACCCAGGCTGCTTCCTTCAGGCTGCCCACAGGCACCTGGGACCCGGGCTGGCTTCCTTCGGGCTGCCCTCCTTCGGGCTGCCCACAGGCACCTGGGCCCTGGCTTCATCAGAAAGGATGTCCGAAATGACATCTGGAAGACGTCCGGTCTAATTAGCATATTACATTTTCATTATTATAGATTGCTTCTTGTTTATACAGTGTAACAATAGCTCAATAGAATTGTAGAATTTTATTTGGGGAATTCTATTGTCTCAGATTAGAAATGTGAGCTCAAGCAAAATTGAAAAGTCACACATAAAATCTAGAAATACCAAACACACACACACACACACACAAACACACACACACACACACGTACACACATACATATGGGAATTCATGGTGACTATATATGTATAATTTTATGCTCATTATATTATAACAATGGTTAGTTTCAAATGACTGATAGTCTCTGAGAAAATTTAATTCTTCAAAACTTTAGAATCTATCTGGCCAACAAATTACTTGGCCACATTTGTAGACATTTCTCAATTGCAAATGTTGTATCAGTTGAGGATAAAGATTGTGAAGACGTGGTATTTCTTTTGTCCCCTCCTTTGCCTTTTCTTCCAGTATCCAACTCTTCTGCTGTTCCCACACCCAGCTGTCTCTTTCTGGCTAGTATCTATGGGAGGCACCCTTTTTCTACCACAAAAGGAAACTAACATAGTATATGTCCCACCCCCCCAAACACTCAACTTTTGTAGATGATGTTTTAGCTCTGAAACCCTTTTTTCCCCCCCAAATAAAATTTAATTGAACGTCTCAAATCTGAATGTATGAGAATCAGTACAGAGGGTCTGGTATCTCTTTGCTGAGCCCTTTCCCCACAACTAGCTTACAAAGTGTCTGAGAGCCAGGACAGATCCTAAGCCACTGTTTAGACCCAAACAAATACCTTATTTGTGGTAGAGATTTGACTGAGTCACCTGCAAGGGTATTTGAGGCATGTCTCAAAGAAGAGCCTATCCATGGCTGTTCCCAACCCCGAAAGATCAGTCCTCCCTTAGGCCTGTTCTCCTGGCCCCTCAGCTGGGCCTTTTGTATTGACCACTAGTTTAACCACTAAAGGGAACAAATGAGGACAATAAGTGACTTCCCACCCCTTGGGAGGAGGGTGCCTTTGTTCTCCCTCCCATTTCTCTAAGCTTAGCCCCTTAGCTTCCTTTGTGTTATTCTTCCTGCCTCTCAAGCTGCTTGAGCTCTGCCCAAATGTGGCTGTCAAGTTTCCTTGCAAAAGGCCATACTCCCATTTAAAAAAAGGTGTGTGTGCGTGCGTGCATGCGTGTGTGTCTGTGTGTGTGTATGTGTGTGTATGTGTGTGACTCCCATACAGGTTCCACTGCATGAGTACCAGTAACATTCCAATGAGCTTCCTTCTTCATGATGCCCTGTTCAGCTCAAAGACACATCCCAGGGCCAGTGAGGAGGATACCAGAGGGCTCCTGCCCAGGAGTAAGAAGAAGAATATAATTCTTTAGAAGGAACACTCATTCTTTGCTTGGGGGATGGAAGGGGAAACTACTTGAATATTTGTTGATTCTATTTGAACGCTTCAAAAGTTTTAAACTACTCCCCCAATTATGTGCTTTAGCTTAAAAAGAAATTACACAATTAGGTATGTTCATTGTAAAAAAAAAAAAAGAAAGAAAAAGAAAAGAAAATACAGATGAAGAACAAGAGGAAACAATGAGCCATAATCCTTCTAGATGTTTTTCCAGGGACATATGCTTACAAAGTGGGATAACAGTATTTTATATATTTCAATTTCATTGTAATCATCTTTTGATATCTATTATATGCATCTACTGCATCATTTGCAGTTTGAAAATTTTTTTCTGAACAAATTCCCTACTGCCACGCTGTTAGATTGCTTCCAAGCTTCCGCTGCTTCGAGCATCACTGCAGTGATGGAGCGATGAGCAGATCAGGGGAGAGAAAAGCTCTGGGTTCAGACACGGGTCCAAATCCTCAACAGCCGTGTAACTTGGACACTTGGACATATTTTATAAAATCCTCCCATGCCTCGTTTCGCCATCTGTTTCAGGGGAGAGTAATTGTAAGAACATAGCTCGTCAGACTGTTCTGAGCCTTAAGCAAGAAAATATATGTAAAGTACTGAGCACGGTGCCCGGCTCCATTTGAGCAGCCAATAAAAGTTGGCTGTAATTAAATAACTCATCGTAAGATTACTTCTTGAGTACATATTCCTAGAAAGGAAATCAAAGGGTCATTGGGACCAAACATTCTTGAGAATTTTTATTTTTATTCATAATTCTACTTATCATCCAACTTCCTGCCCCACCAGTGAGAAAGAGGAGAAGTAAGAGACTGGCTTTCCACGCTCTCCCTCACGTTGGGACATCATCCTTTTTTACAGAAGGCAGCATGGGAACATGGAAAGGGCCCTGAGCCTGTAAACAGAAGTTGTGAGGTCTAGTCCCAGCTTTCCTACTTATTCCGGAACCATGTGGCTTTGCACTCTGTTCTCTCTGTTAAGAAAAGGGGATTGGGAAAGCAGGTGGCAATATTCACCCTAAAACACCATATGGTAGAGTGAATAAATTAAGTTATGAAACGACTTTATCAACTAGAGCTGGTCACCCACATTGGAAGTATTTTAGCCCACCTGGGATTGGCCCCAACTACCCTAGAAACTTTAGAAAGTCGATTTCCAATTCAATTCAATGCAATCTAATGTTTATTGAGCATCTATTGTGTGTCAAATACTGAGCAAGACACTGAAGTTAGAGACCGAAACAACAATGGAAACAGGTACCATGTAAAAATATAGCTGAGAGGGAATCCTCAGGAAGGCAGGGGAGGGTATTTGATACACTCTAAATAAAATTAAAACAAATTTGAACACTTAGCTTTATACTTGCTTCTTATTTATTGCCTTTTTTTTTTAGAAAAAATGGAGAGGAAGGGAAAAGTGGGAGAGAGAACAAGAGAAACACCGATTTGTTGTTCCACTCATATATGCATTCATTGGTTGCTTCTGGTGCCCTGACCAGAGATTGAACCGCAACCTTGGCGTATCAGGATGGTGCTCTAACCAACTGAGCTACCCAGCTAGGGCTTTGTACTTTTAATCCCATTAAAGTGTTTATCCAAGCTGCCTAACTATCACCCCAAACTTTTCTAAAGCCCAGAAATTGTGGGGTAGAGAGGTTCCTGAACAATCACAGCATCCATCACAAAAAGAAAAACAGAAGAAAAGAAATAGAACAAGAAAAACAAACCTAAGAATCTCTGCCTCGTTCTGTACGTCAGAAAGTATGCCCCTGAGTTCTTCGCATCTACACACTTGATGTGGCGCCTGCCCAAGAGTGTCTGGCATTCTGTGGCCAGAGAGAAGGGACAGAGGAAAGGAAAGATGCACTGTGGGCCTGGCACACACATCCCTCTCTCTACCAGCCAGGAGAGCCCAGCCTCACCCCACCAACTCCCGCCTCATTCTTATTCTCAGCCCTCACAAGCTCCTTTTCTGTCTTAATCAGGTCTGATCTGCCTTTAGCAGACAATGATAGGAATAAAGAGCAGCATAGATTTTGGCATGCATATGCTTTTTCCCCCCCTTAATCTTCTATCAAAAAAAAAGTCTTCTCTCTTTTACAGGCTTCTATTGTTTCAGAGAAAAAAAATTAAGGCAGGAAGAACTGTGACCATAACGGAGGACATCTCCTTATAGCAAAGCTACATATGTCATTATCAGCAGGGCTGATCTTAATTTACAGTAGACATTGCTGGTCCTGCATTTTAGTTGAAATAATGGAAATACTTCTTTCTGAAACTTGTAATGAAAAACATAAATAGTCTATCTTTTAATGATTAACACTGGCTAATTCCACTGATGCTGAGTAGCATGTGCTAAAGAGATGGATTATCTCAGAAACATAATTTTACTAAGCACTGCTATGTAATTTGTTAAGCATTTAGTAATAAGTATGTCTAATAAAATACAAAAAAATATTTAGAAAATGAACCATAATTTTAATATAATTTTAATTAATGGGAGTGCAATTGCAGTGGTTTAAATTACATTCCCAGTGGTAAGAAGCCTTTCAAACCTAATTTGTAAGCCAAGATGGTGGCTCGAATGACTGGCAGCAAAGTTTCTTCAACAGATTTCATGGGGCATGATCCAAAGATAATAGGTTCTCAGCCCAATGACAATCCAATTACAATGCCAATCAAAGCCAACTTCATGCACTCTAATTATCAGATTTAGCTGTCAGCTCAAATACAAACATAACACTTTTATTTAAATAAAAATTTAATTTAGGGGGAAAAAAAGACGACTTCATGTGTGATTTATTGAGACTGCCAGAGCAATCTAACTTATTTCCCTGGTAATATAATAAAATCAGTCTTGTATTAAAAAAAAAGTGAAAACTTTTTCTCCCCTCCACCCCAATCTCCTGCATCTGCTGTGCTATATTATTTAGGAGTTAATTTAAGAAAAAAAAAAACAACACAAAAAAACATAACCTAACATGGCAGCAGATATTTGCCAACTAGAAGTAGGTTAAATAGTAAAATAGCAAGGCTTTGAGGAGATGAAATTCCAAATGAATAAATGACAAAACCTAATTAGTTTTTACTAGTCATCAGGAAAAAATCATGTTTCAACTAAAATCCATTTATATAGGCCTGAAGCTGAGGCCACTTGCTCTCCCTTATCTCTGCATTGAATCATAAAAGAAACACAGGCAAGACTGAAAGAAAGGTAAGGCCAACATTTACCTTTAAAATTATTTTCAAAGACCCACATTAAGTGATTTTAAGACATTTTATATTTAAATTATAAATAGCAATAAACCTACAGCCACAGTAATGGGTAGAGATGCTCACAAACAAAGCCCTAACACTCTTAGCTTTTGCTATAGGTTTACCCTTAGGATTAAGAGTAAGAAGTGCCTCTTGAGGCAGCAGTGCCCAATGGAAATGTTGTGTGAGCCATAAATATGAGTTGTATATGTAATTTTAAATTTTCCAGTAGCCACATTTAAAACAGTAAAAAGAAACAAAATTCATTTTAATAATATATTTTACTTAACCTAGTATATCTAAAATATTATCGTTTCAATATCTAATCAATTTTTAATTATTAATGAGAAATTTCACATTCTTTTTTCATAGGAAACCTTCAAAATTGATGTGTGTTTTGCATTGACAGCATACTTTAATTCAGGCACATTTCTCTTGCCCAGTGACCACATGGTTAGTGGCTACTGTACTGGGTGATTAAGTCTTTTTGAGTCTGGCCCCAAAAGCCAAAGCTGCCTTTAAGGTTTAGTTGTATGGCTCCAAAGACCACCTACTCCCAGGGAAAAATATGTTTACTGGTTTTCCAAAGAAGCTAAAATCTCCTCTAGAATTTTATTTTCTTAAAGCTGGATAAATATCCTACCTCTGCCCCCAACAACAACAACAAAAAACACATTGAAAAGTTTTGGGGAGATTTTTTCTTTCTCAAAATATATCTTGTGAACATGTACTAATATGAAGATATGCAATCCTTTTACAATATAGATTTGCATAAAATTAAGACTTGCCTTAGGATCCCTGCATGGGAGGCAGAGGTGTAACATGAGGAGAACAATCATGGTGAGGTGCAGGGAAGCAAAGGGAAGCTTTGCCTCTGCTAGCTCCAAGACCCTGGTTACAGATGGGATTCTCTGGAAACCTTCCTCTGGGATCTCCCTTGTTAATTTAGGGGGTGCTTTGTAAGCCTACACTTGGGGACATACTTACCCACATTGACACTCTCCCAGAGTGTCTTCCCATCCTTATCCAACAGGCCAAGATGGTACCCTGAATGCCCATCTCCACACTTCTAAATTCTTTTCCAGTTTAAAGGTGCTTAAAATGTCCAAACCTATCACATAATGTTAGACAAGATTCACAGCAGGTTAAAACAAAGAGTTAGTTTGTTTCATCTTGCATACTTGGAGTTGGGAGTCACTTGAATTGCACATGCAAACAGATGCAAATCAGGGTTTCTCCAGATAAATTAAATGGGGGGGAAAAGCATTTTAGTATTAGTAATATTCAGAAATTTTGTGCTGTTTATAAGGAAACTAGAGGCCCAGTGCATGGAATTTGTGCACTGGGGAGGGGGGGGGTGTCCCTAATCCGGCCTGAGACCTCTTGCAGCCCGGGACCCTTTGGGGATGTCTGCCTGCCAGCTTAGGCCTGCTCCCTATGGAGTCCAGGACCCCTTGCTTCTTACCACATGCCTGCTGGTTGCTCCTTACCGCTCAGCTCCTGCTCCTTAGCACTGCCGTGGAGGCGGGAGAGGGTCCCACCACCGCTGCTGCACTTGCCAGCCATGAGCCTGGTTTCTGGCTGAGCGGCGCTCCCCCTGTGGGAGTGCACTGACCACCAGAGGGCAGCTCCTGTATTGAGCGTCTACCGCCTGGTGGTCAGAACACATCATAGCGACCAGTTGTTCTGGTCTTTATGCCTTAATGGTCGCTTAGGCTTTTATTATGTAGATGATTTCCTTTCTCCCATTCCAAATGTGAGGACTGAGCTTTCTCAGTTCTATCTGAATAAAAACCAAAACTTACCAGACTTTAAGCAACAATAATTTTTACAAAGATGGAACCAGACATTAGTCAGATTGACATCATACTATATTTCAGCTTTAATCATTACATCTTAAATGCAACTCTCCCAGAAAAAAAACAAAAAACTAAACAAAATGAAAAAACCACTAAAAATTCCCGGACAAAGAAGTTTTCCAAATAAATCTTTGCTTTAGGTCTGACAACAATATAATTAAAAGTGCTTCTAAGAATAGAAAGAGTAATAATACATTTCAGGAATGTGAAGGTGACAGATAGGAGAATACACAGAGCCATTGGTTATTATTTTCAATAATAGCAACATATTTCATGGTACTTTACATGCATTTTTCCACTCTACTTCCAGAATCAATCCATAGCCTTGTAGCGACTGATTGTGTTCTTATGACAATGCTGTGAGGTAACCTAACTGGTATTATCATCCCTTACTTGGATATGACTTCCTGAGTTCTAGCTCCTCACTCTTTCTTCAGATTAAAATCAGATCTAGTTGCCTCCTATATAACCACACCTGGACAGACCAAAGACACCTCACCTTCACAGGTCCAAAGTCAAGCACAATCATTCCCCACGAAACCTGTCCTTCAGGAGTCCCTTATCTTGGTCCATGGCACTGTCATCTAACTTGGCAAACAGGAACATCTAATCATGCTCACATCTTTCTTCTCTGGTTTTATCCTCAGACCTAAACAAGTACCAAGTTAGATATGCATGCCTTTAACAAAATCACAGGACAAAGCTTAACAGTAACAGAGAGAATCGCCACTGGGCAGGAATTCACAGTCTCCCACTCAGACCCTGAAATTCACCTTCCCCTGGGGCACTCATGCTAATTGCTGTGGCTAAGGCTTCGCAGAGGGGCCCCCATTGCATGTTTTAGACCAACAAGAAAATAAAACTTTTTCTTCAATTCCCCAAAGCCTAGCTCAGACAAAGTGAAAACAAGACTCCACTAAGCAGGGATAATACAAAGAAAATAAATACAGACAATAACAAGCAACTAGATACTCTAATGCATGAACTATAGCTCAGTCATTTTAACGTGTAGGCCTCTAGGGATGAATGGTCCTTGCTTAGCTCCCAACTGCTGCCAGTGGCAGGTGGTCTTTCCCTGCCCCTTAAGAGTGAACAAAAAGCTCCAGTAACTATGCCTCCCCCGAAGGGTTGACCTGAAAGAATGAGATCAGAGAGAGACTAGTCTTCTAGCCTGGTTGAGGTCATTATTATGAAATTCATTTCCCTACATGAGGACCAAAATTTCCCAAATGTCTGTTAGGGACACCAACCTAGCCCACTATACTCACCGAGGCCTGGGATTATCTTATGGCCTCAAAGAACTCAGCATTCAAAATCCAACTCAATGAACCTAAGGCATGCAAAATGTACACACACAGTGCCAGGAGGTCCTATATTCTTCCAAGTCCAGTATTTTTTAAGTGTCTCTCAACTCTACCAGCATCCCAAAGTCCTGTTAGTCAGTCATTTCTATTTCCTTTCATAATAATGTATATGAGATTTTTTAATAATAAATTCATTCACATTCATTTGAAGATCTTTGCAAAAATAATCAGAAATTTGAAGACAAACAAAAAAATAAGTCACCAGGACCTTATGATCTCCACCATCTGTTATCTGAATGCATGAAGTGGCCCATAAGTTCCTCTAAATTCCAGTCTTTCCCCACTGCAGTGCAGCCACGATATCACCCCTGCATTACATTTATTTTACATGGATTAAACATAAGTTCATGCAGCAAGAACTTTTACTGATTAGCTCCAAAGCGCTAGAGATTGTGGGACATTACTGACAAAAATTGACCCTGTTTTCACAGAGATCACAGTCACTTTAATGCTGGTCCCCACACTGCCTTTGGAACATACTCCAAATACCTCAAACAACGTTTTGCTCCTTTTCATCAGACATTGCTAGATCAATTGTCCATACTACCATAGCCTCAACTTGTGCTCCAACCGCAGCGCACCCTCTGCAATTCTTCTAGGCATGCCTCTGCTTTTATAAATATTATTTCCTCTACCTGGACTTCCATCCCCTACACACATACACACAACACACCACTGCCACCACCCCAACCCTGGGAAGATAGTGGGCACTCCAAAAATATATGTTAACCCTGGCAGTGTGGCTCAGTAGGTTGGGCATTGTCTCATGCACCAGGAGGTTGCCAGTTTCATTACTGGTCAAGGGCACATGCCTCGGTTGCAGGCTCAATCCCCCTTAGGGGGCATGCAGGAAGGCAGCCAGTCAATGTTGCATTCTCACACGGATGTTTCCCTCTCTCCCTTCCTCTTTCTCTAAAAATAAACTATATATAAAAAATAAAATGAATAAAATATTACATTGCACTGGTTCACCTGAAATCAAGAGATTTAAATGTGTTCTAAGTACTTAGAATTTAAAATTACCCTTTGATGAGGATGGGGTAAAATTAGAACATACTTTTTAAAAGTTATATTCACAAAGACTCTTTAGCATCCTGTACAGTGAAAGGTGAAGTGCCTGCTGGAGGATGCCATGGTCTCTTGTTTAATTAAATTGGAGAACGAAGCTGGAGGAAGTTCTCAAATCTCAGCCCTGTGTTTGCCTGGAAGAGGTAGGATTTCAGAAACTCATGAGCTAAAGGGAGTTTTTAGAAGATGATACCAGGATGCTATTTCAAGCAAAATGGAAGCTGTGTGAAAAAAAGTTGAGGTAAAGGGTTGAGGTAAAGGGTATTTTTGGTTGAATTGGCAAAGATGCCCATAAAGAAAAGGATGAGAGATTAGAGTATTGAAAGGCCTTAGAGAATGTTCAAAAAGCCTGCCACTTTAATGTTTTCTGCAACTTGGTAGAAACATCTTAGATGGCATGCTAGGAGAAAGGAAAAAAATTCCTTATTCATTAATAAAGTCCTGCATTTGCACCACTGTCTTAAACTAATTCAAACTTCAGGCTTGCCTTTGTTCACTTTCCCTGGCTTTGCCTTGGCACTATGCTCCAGATTCATTCTCTCCTCCCTGTGTCTCCCTGACCTTCTACTTCATCTCCCAGCTGGTACCTTATCTCCTCCCTCCTGCCTTGACATGGCTGGCACTGACTATTTGGAATTCTGATCTACCTGGCTTGGAATTAGAGCCCTCTATCTTACTCTACTCTGTAGAGTAGTCAAGAAGGTATATATAGAAATTTTAAGGAAATTTCCACCTTCATTGCACAACCTCCAGAAGACACAGGCTTATCGTTGGAAAATAAGCTTGGAAACCTAAGTCCTAATATGAAGGATAAGTATGACAGAATAAGAACAAACCTGCCCTGGCTGGGCTACTCAGTTCGTTGGTCCCAATGTGTCAAGGTTTCAGGTTCAGTCCCCAGTCAGGACACATGAAGGAAGCAATCAATGAATGCATAGATGGGTAGAACCGCAAATCGATGCTTCTCTCTCTCTCTTCCTTTCAATCTCTAAAATCAATTTAAATTAAAAATGAACAAACTTATGATGTATTTTCAAAAATAGGTTTATGAAGAAGTTATTATTTTTAGATGGAAAACATCCTTGATTGACACTCATATTTGGCCCATTCATGGCCATCTTGGAGCCCAATTAGTTTTATTTCATTGTCTAATATAGCCCTGGTTCCCTCCTTCCTGGGGCCTCATTATATTGCTGAGATACAAAATACTGACAACAATAATCCACCTGAATTGTGCCTAGCACAACCTATCTCCATGCATTTACTTGCCAAAACAAATCAATCTGGTGTCCCTGTCTCTGCTAATGAGAGCTGGCTCAAAGTGGAGTCAACTTCCAATTCCTTTCCCTCCATATTTCCAATTTGTTTTCAAATTCACAGACTTTACCACCACATTCATCCACTCTCTTCCCTCTATTCTCACTTTCCCTAATAGAACTGAGGTCCTCATTACCTTCTAGGCTACTGCTAGAGACCTTTCCTGGACATCCATTCACACCAATTCCAACTTTTCCCTGTTCTACTATCAATCTTTGTAAAGTATATCTCCCATCACATCTCTTCTATATTCAATAACTTTCTGTGATGGCCCATTAATTTAGAGTCTAATTAATTTGCCTGACATTCAAAGCCCTTCCCAAGCAGAAGTTACCTTAGAGTTCCATGTCTCACCACTCCATAGGTATTTCATACTCTATTGATATAGTGCCGCTAACCATTTCCCCAACATGCTTCACTTTCCCATCCTGTGTCATTTTTGCACTGTTATCTCTGCCTCGAGATAATCTTCATAAATAAAAACACTGCCTACGCTTCAAGGTCCTTTTCATAAAACCTCTGTAGATTTTCCTACACAAATGTGGTTCCTCTCTCTTTTAAACACCTATAACATCTGGTTTATCCTTCTCCTGTGGCTCTTATAGTTCTTCCTGCATCCTATGTCTTCACATCCTCATTTTATCCATCTTAAAAAACTTTAATCTTCCTAATGGCAGGGGAGGTAGGCAAAATTACAAAATGGACCCCCAAGATTCCTAGCCCCTGGTGTACACACATTCTCTGAGTTACTCAATCATTAATCAAAGTAATGCTGTGAACAGATTTTGCAAATGGAATTAAGGTCCCAAATCAGTTGACATTAAAATAAAAAGATTATCTGGGTGGGCCGAACCTACTTACAAGAGTTCTCTAAAGGCAGAAATTTTTCTCCACCAGAAAGAGGAGTGTGGGGAGGAAGGGGTCAAAGGGGGAAAATAAATAAATAAATAAATAAATAAATAAATAAATAAATAATAAAATGTTTACTGAAAGTGGGGAAAAAAGAGAGTTGGAGAATCAAAGTACAAGGAGAGAGGACCTGGCCAGGCAGCGCAGTTGATTAGAGCACCGTCCCAACACACCAAGCTTTCGGGTTCCATCTCCAATCAGGACACATCTGAGCATCAGCCAATGAATGCAGAAATAAGTGGAACAACAAATTAATGTTTCTCTCTCTCTCTAAAGTAACACATTTAAAAAAAAAAAACAAGGGAGATTTGAGGAATGAGACTTTCTCTTTTCTGGTTTGAAGACAGAGGGGACCACGTGGCAAGGAATGCAGCCCACTTCTATCTGTGACAGCAAGGAAGCCCTTAAGACAGTGATGGCGAACCTTTTGAGCTCGGCATGTCAGCATTTTGAAAAACCCTAACTTAACTCTGGTGCCGTGTCACATATAGAAATTTTTTGATATTTGCAACCATAGTAAAACAAAGATTTACATTTTTGAATTTTATTTTATATATTTAAATGCCATTTAACAAAAAAAATCAACCAAAAAAAATGAGTTTGCATGTCACCTCTGACACGTGTGTCATAGGTTCGCAATCACTGCCTTAAGAAAACAGAGGCTTCAGTTCTATAACAACAAAGAACTGAATTCTTCCAAGAATGACCTTGGAAGTGGAATATTTCCCGGAGCCTCTAGACAAAAACATAGCCCAAATGACACCTTGATTTTACCCTACTGAAACCCTGAGCAGAGGACCCACCCATGTGTTGAACTTCTCACCTGTAGAGCTTAATAAATGGGTATGGATTTAAGCTGGTAAATCTGTGGAAATTCATGAAACAGTACTTTAAAAAAAATTAATACACTGGAATACTATCTCACTCCTGTTATTATACTGAGCAATACCAACCTGAGTGGCTTGTATATAGGAGTATATCAATAAATAATTAACTTCTAATTGCATAAAAATATTTGAGATACAATCTCATTGGTGAGAACAAATACATAAACAAAATTAAGGCACCCAAGATGAAGTATTTATGTCTTAAATTAGAGAGAATTTGGGAAATTCTTAATTTATTAATTCTAATAATGTCATATTCTAGCACATCTTGAAAATCCTGAATGTAAGACCCTAGAACAAACTCAGTTTTGAAAATTGGTTTTGGTTTTTAGAAAATACACAATCGTGGCCATTTATTGAAAAACACTCCTAGTGACGTTACTGAACCAGCACCTCATTCTCCACCTGTGGTGGCAATGAAAAACCCTGACATCCATATTTCCAAACGCAGAATGTCAACTTTGAAATAAAATCTTCCTTTTAGCACTACCACTCTCTTCCTATTAATTTCTGAAAATGATTTTTTTCTCTCTTCTGGTCTCAAAAAGTGACCAAACTTGAAGATTGCTGACATTTCCTTTTCTTGAAGCTAAATACTAGACCTAAACCTCCTTGCTCTATACCTGCCTTAAAGGTCTGCCCAACAGAGAGAGGGAGATTCACCTTCAAGGCCAAGTTTTACATCCAAATAGTTCCAAGGCCCCAAGGGTCACTTAACACACCACAGTACATCTTTCTCATTAGCTAAAGGAATTCCCAAGACTGACCTCTTAGACCTATTGTCATATTCTAACGAAAAGTTAAAAACAAAAGGCCAGGAGAAGTATAGTGGGCACAGCATCATAATGATCCAAAAGGAGCCCCTGACCTTCCCATTGGCCTCTATACTCTGGTCACTGTTTTCAATGAAACCGTGGAAAGATTTATAAGCAACTAACATGTAGTTGGGCCGTCCATAATGTTTGCGTTGGTACAGACTATTATTTATCCAATAAAACATAACTGTAGTAGAGACCCAATAATTCAGCATCTAGAGGGATGCGCTTCAGAAGAAGTTATTATGGTCCATCAGATCAAAAATTTGCTTTTAAAGAAGTGTCCAAATACAGATGTACACAATAGGCTCAAATTATTACAGTCAATTTTGCCAGATAATACACATTTTTCAAATTACTGTAACACCTATCATATACCTCACTGTGTACTTTTCCCACATATAGAGGGGACGTTAGTGTTTAAAGAAAATGAAAGAGAGAAAATAAAGGAGAAAAAAAAGGACATATGAGCCACAATTTCAAAATATAAAGGCTATTACAAATGTAGAGAAGCCCCCAAATCTAAAAGATAGAGACAGGTATTTTCTAATTCACACTGTGCAGGTTTTTTTATTTCTATATATATTTTTTTATTTCAAGTCCCATCAGCTGAAAAAACACTGTAAGCTTTTACTCTAAATGTTCTGCATGTTTTCTGTGTGTGGTATTTTAAAAGGTCTGAACAAAGAGCTTGCCTATTGCAGGCAATTTGGAGAACCACCAAAGTTACAATAGCTAGTGAATATCATTGCTTCTTTTGGGTTTGTTCCATGAAAAGAAATCAAGGCATCTCTCTTTGATGTCTATTTTGTTTTCTGTTTTTGTAATCACTTGTGCACATGGTGTGTACATACAGAACGACAGAGGCTCAAGTTCATGAGAATAATGATAAAATTAAAAATCACAATTTCTTAATGTTAAAAGGCTTGATTAAGATTAATAGCTCAAGTTTCATACACAAACGTAAATAGCTGAGATTTGTCGAAAGTTTATTTGCATTAATTAATGCTTTCCATTTTAGGAATATACATACAAAATAAAACCACCATTCTACAAACACCACACAGTTTGGAAATGCTCATATGGCAATTTTTGTTGTTTTCTTTCTGCATCACCCCCATCAATTTGTGTGTGTGTGTGTGTGTGTGTGTGTGCATGTTCTCTCTTTCTTCCTCTCTATCCCTCCTCTTCTCTTTCTCTCTTATTCTCTCTTTCTTTCTCTCGTTCCCTCTCTTCCTCTCATATATAAAGAGAAAACATCAGATTAATTATAGTGCCCCTAACTTTAGTTTGTTTTGACTCAAGAGACTAAGGGTCATGTCATAACCTATCTTCTTCTATTCATCCATTCTACTATTTTATTTTTATTTTTTAATATATTTTATTGATTTTTTTACAGAGAGGAAGGGAGAGAGATAGAGAGTTAGAAACATCGATGAGAGAGAAACATCGATCAGCTGCCTCCTGCACATCTCCCACTGGGGATATGCCTCAACCAAGGTACATGCCCCTGACCGGAATCGAACCCGGGACGCTTCAGTCCACAGGCCGACGCTCTATCCACTGAGCCAAACTGGTTTCAGCCCATTTTACTATTTTAAAGTAAATTTCTTAAAATATTTGATGGATCTGTGTCATTAATATTTTATTAAAACTTAAAATCAGAACCTGTTTTTTCACTCTTTCCTCTTTTATCAAGATTAGTTTTGTGGGTTTTTTGTTTTTTTCCCCTTCTGCTTAGAAATGATCCCTTCAAAAAGTCAGCAAAATATTTTGGCTGTCTTCAGCAGCACTTTGGGCTTCTCTGTTACAAATTGTATAAACATTTTCTAGACAGGGGAGTTTGAAGGGTTTAAATTATTTTTTAAATGATGTCTGTATTCTGGTACATTCACAGTTGCAAGAGGAAGATGGAGGCAAGGAAAGCTACCACAGAACATAATGTGTCTGGAATCAGGGGACTATTGAGCTCTATGCAAATCTGGGAAGGATAAATATCTTCCTCATGCATTATCTACAGCAAGGACTCTGAATTTCCCAGGCTGATGAAACAAATGCTCTCGCTGGATGTAGTCTGTCATTCATATTGAGCTCACATATTTTACTTCCTGAAACCAAACAAATACTGATAAACTACTTCAGTGAGCCTTTCATCAAAATTTCAGCAGTATGCAGTTGGCGACAGAAAGATCAGTCTGTGGAGCCTGAAACCCTTTCATCATCAAATATACAGAAATAATAATTATATTTATCTGTTTGGTTCAGGCTGCATACCAAGATTTACCCTTGCCCTAAGGACACAGAAATCATCAGGCATTGTCATCTTTAAAGGGGAAAATAATCCTTAATAACTTAGAGGTTAAATGGCTCTCAATAGTTGTGGGGGCTGAGGAAAAGGAAATAAAAATAATGCATTACTTTTAGTATTTTCCCCCTGTGATGCTGTAATAATCTGTGTCGTGTACTAACCAATTAGCACTTCTGATAACTCTGAAAGGACTAGTAAGCTTGTAATCTGACCACAAAAAAATGTTAAGGGAGTGAAAGATTGTCCCATAATTCTATTTTCCATTCTTTTAGGGGCTATGTGTAAGTGTGTAAACATATTTCAGCCTAACTTACTCCAAAAGCAGTTGAAAAATTAGATCAAATGAACAGAAGAGTTGAGTTTGAAAAACATTTTATGGTGTAAGTAGTGTGTCTCAATTTGGATTCCTACCAAAGCAAAAACTGAGACAGGGGCATGGTCAACTGAGGTTATTTGTATGTGAGTCCAGGAAGTTGGATTGAAGGAGCAGGGAGAGTGACTGAGGGAAGGAGGGGAAGCCAGTAAGGGTTAGTTCTGAGCTAGTTTTCAGTGTGGACACTGGAGGCTTATTCCCTCTGAGGTCCCTCAGGAACTGAGAAAATTGAACCTCAGAAACACATCACTACAGAATTAGAAAGCTGGGACATTTATCCCCTGATCCAGGACGCCGGTGAGAGGTTCCCACCCCTGAGAGCTTTAAGTCCCCTTTCTTGATGTCTACACCTAAGTCAGGCTAAACCAGCTAAAGCTTAAGAGAAAGCGCTGAAGTAAAGAAGCTGAGAGAAGCTTGAGGTGGGAGGCAATCAGAAAGCACAGGGATTGCTCACTAGGGCTGAGAGGATCAAGGGAATGGGGTGGGGGCACTGACATCATCCACTACATATTTCTTGCTCTGGAATAACTTGAGATTGTCTCATGTTTCTCTAAAAAAGTAAGTATTAGCTATCAAGCCATGGAAAGACATGGAGGGACCTTAAATGCATGTTACTAAGAGAAAGAAGCTAACCTGAAAAAGCTACATCCTGTATGGTTCCAACTATATAACTTTCTGGAAAAGGCAAAAGCATGGCGACAGTAAAAAGATCTGTGGTTGCCAGGGTTTGGGGAAGGAAGGGTGGTGGATCATGAATAGGCGAGCACAGAGGGTTTTCTAGGGCAGTGAAAATACTTTGCATGATACTGTAAGGGCAGAGCAGTGCCAGTATATATCTGTCCAAACCCATAGGATGTATAACACCAAAAGTGAACTATAATGCAAACCGCAGACTTTGGGTTATTTTTATCTGTCAATGTAAGTTTCCCAAAAGTAACAAATGTACCACTCTGATGGGGAATGTTGATAATGAGGGAGGCTATTGCCTATGTGAGGGCAGCGGGTATGTAGGGAATCTCTGTCTTCCTCTTAATTTTGCTATGAACTTAGAACTGCTCTAAAAATCAATCTTAACTTTTTAAAGGAAGTAAATATAAGAGCATTGAGCATAGCCATTAACACCGCATATCATGTATGTGGAATTACCTTTGCAAAACGCATATGTATTCCGAGGAAGGTCTTTGTTATCCCCCACCCCCTTTTGCCTCAAGACAAATCCCCCACCCTCCTCCTGGTTCTCCCTTTCAGGGCCTCTCTGTCACATTTTCCTTCTTACCTTCTTACCTCACTTGCTCGTTTTTTCTTCCTCCTCAGTTATCTTTCCTTTTCCACAATCTTCTAGAGTTGTGGAATATACTCTTTCCCCAATTAGGACATTAAAAGTAGCCCCAAAATTGCCATTAAATTAATTTTGAGCCACTTCACTATTAGAATATTAGCTATTAAAAAGAAGATCTGCCTGTCTTGTGACATTAAATATTGGACAAATATCTAAATTAAAAGTCTGCTTTGGTCTAAAGCAGCGGTTCTCAACCTATGGGTCGTGACCCCTTTGGGGGCCGAACGACCCTTTCACAGGGGTCACCTAAGACCATCGGAAAACATATATATCATTACATATTGTTTTTGTGATTAATCACTATGCTTTAATTATGTTCAATTTGTAACAATGAAATTGGGGGTCACCACAACATGAGGAACTGTATTAAAGGGTCGTGGCATTAGGAAGGTTGAGAACCACTGGTCTAGAGGGAAAGAGAGAGGGACTGAGAGAGAGACTGAGAAAGAGAGAAAAGAGAAGAAGGCAGAGGAGGAAAACGAAGAGGACAAGCTGAACGAAAAAAACGGAGAGAGAGTGTGTACCTTTGTGATCTTATTTAAGGTCTTTCCTGGTTCAGTTAGGATGTGTCCTCTAAGCCCAGCACTTTGGGATGTATTTGCCCATTTGTCCTTGGCCAAACACTCCCACTGGCTTCATTGTAATTACTGAATCTAGGGGGTCATTAGGGTCTCCTGTTAGAACTTACTACAATGTCTGCAGTTGCCACATCGCTAATGTAAGAGGACACACACCTGCTTTAATTACAGGGCCCTTGAGAGATAACAAGATAGAAATAACATGACCAGATGAGAGTAAATGTCTGAAATTGTTTCCTGATAAAATGTGTTCAGCTCCGGAGGCTAAAGCTCACTGACTCTTTCCTACAGGACATCAAGGTGTCCACAGGAACAGGGCTGCTAGGAATACTGAAGTGCTTCTCTTCATTGAGAACCTGTCCATACCGTACGCAAAGCCCACATGGCAAGGCAATAGAAGTCAGAGTCATTTCTGGCTGGTTCTGTCATCAGAAGAGAACCTGGACGTGAGAAAATTGAAGTGGAATATCTCAGTGCGGGCATTAGCCAACATTTACGTCTTCCCTCAGTGAACATCATCTTACCCACCATCCTGGGGGTTTAGTCCTCAGTTTGTTTGCTATGTTTTTATTTATTTGTTTGTTTGTTTATTCGTTGCATATAGTCTTAAAAAAACAAACAAATGCATTTCACTGGTTTTCAACCTGTAGCCTTCTATTCACGAATGAGAGGTTGAACAAAATGAATTACAAGACAGGAAACTATAAGAAGAGCATTCAAGCATATCCCTCCTCTAAGCCTATGCCATCCCATCCCTAGAATAATATTCTTGCCACTTAGCAGATCTTATTGTCACCAGCCCATCTTGTGTAAGAGTCAGTTTAGGACTCAGTGGCTTAAGCCAAGAGTTCATTTCATGCTCAGAGTCTGCAGCAGCGCCAAGGACCTCTTCAAAGCGGCTCCCAACCGGAAATAACTCAGACATCTAAGCTGTTTTTATCTTGGACTCTGTCACCTCAACCAGAGACTTCCAGGGTTGCCACATCAGGCAACAAGAGAGCCGAGGAGTCCTGCTCAGACTCCTAAACGCGTTGCCTAGAAGTGAAACATGTCTGTTCATAGGCCAGGGTCCAGAACCAGTACAGCGGGATTGCTGGTTGGGAAAGGCCTGTGCTATATGGAGGGGCACTCAGATATTCAGAAGTAGTATGCTTCTCATATCCACAACAAACTAATATCCTCCAATACTATTTTAATTCTGCTGCAGCCTTGGTAAAAACTTGGGGATATTTTCCCAGCACCTAGCATTTTTATTTGACAACATTTAGTCTTTCTCCTCACTGCTCCTCTCCCTCACCCATAAGATTAAGTCTTTAAGAGGCCATAATTAAGACAATACAGGAATATAGGAGTGGGCAAAAGTAGATTTACAAATAATACAATAATTAATAAATAATAATACAAGAATAAACTCTGAATTTCATGTACTCATAACTGTAAATCTACTTTTGCCCACCCCTGTAGTTTTGAAAGTGGTAATACTGGGGTCATGCTGACAATTCTGTAGGTTTGGCACAAGGACAGCATTCTGGAGAAAAAAATCATAAGATCATTACATTTTCCCAAGAAGGGTAGATCCTATGTATGCCTTCTTCACTATTGATTCTCCATCACTATCACCTGTTACAACATCGGGACATATTTTAAAAATGTAATTAAGCTGCATAATTCTATCTCCCAAAGAAGTCTAACTCCTTTGCACTAGCAATGGCCTTCTTAGGTCTCTTCTTGTGCCTCTCTCCAACACTGCCCCCTCCATACACAGTCACAAGCGTAACAATTATGAACACAATAAAACTTGGATTTAGAACTTAAAGGTTTCACAAGTACTATTTCTTTGAGCCATCAACTCCTCTGTAAGATATGCAAAGTAGGTACATTTATTCCGTTTTATAGATGAAGAATCAGAATTTCAGAAACATTAAATATTTCCCACTTCTGACTTTCAGCCTAGGGTTGTTTTCACCATTCCCATATCCATGGTAATCATGGCTATGTGCTTCTCTTGCAGCTTGCAGCTCTGCTCCACCCATCAGCTCCCCTCTCCCTGCCTTCCCATGTTTCCTCTCTCCTCTTCCTTAGACACCTGGTTCACATTCTCTCTCCTCCAAATATGTTTTGGACTACTTTACACCAAAATGTTCTTCCCCTCCTAATTTTGTTTAGACGTGTGATCTACAGCGTGAGCATCATCCACGTGTGTTCTGAGTCTTCTCTCTAAACAGATTGGACACTCTTATGTAAAGAAATTGAGTCTTCAATTCATTTTCTACGCCCCTATACATCTAGCAGTGCGATTGCTGTATAGTTGCTGACCATCTCCATTATACTTGGAAGAAGAAAAAAAAAAATGAGTGTCATTCATGCTCATTGAAGAACCCAAATTCTAAATGGCAACTGGCTGACTTTGTTCATAGGCTCTTATATTGATAGCTTGCAGCTATTAGAGAGTTTAAAGCCACCCTATTTTTATATAAATCTTAAAGATATTTTGTTTATGAATTCAAAGATTCTTATTCAGAATTGAACACCTATTTTTACTCTGAGGAATGTTTCATAGAGATTGAATAAATGGGGCAAAATTATTAGCAAATCTTCTAATAACTAACTGCAAATAGGAAAAATAAACTGAAAGGCTTAACCACTGTCAATTTAGTTCAATATCCCCTTTCTCACAATAAAACTAGGGGAAAGAGGGCAGGGATATATTTTTATAGAATGAAGTAATTGTTCTCAATGGCATCAACTTCAAATTGGTGAATATAATTGAATCTATTTTGAAGCTATTTTTCCTCTACTTTGGGTACTGTATTCTATATAATATCTACCTGTTATGTAAAGGTGCATTTATATTTATTTCTGCAGAAGCTGCCTATAGTCCAAGAATCCTACATATCCTAAAGAAGTTATCTCACCTGTGTGTTTTATAAAGCAATCTCTTAACAATCCTTGTTAGCCGGACTGTGAATCAAACCTCTTTTGTTTTAGATAGTGGGATTACAGAAATTTTAGAGTATTTCTCAAGTGAGTTGATTTTCCCCCCAAAGTACATGAACTAAATATTTTTTAAAATTAAATTGCCTTATATACTGAACATACTTGCTCTATTACAACATGTTGCAGCAGTAAGATACAAACCCAAACAAAACACTATCCTCTAAATTGCCAGTGGGCTTTTGTGGGCGGTGAGGAAAGCGCATGACATTCTAGTTAAAGAGGGTAGTTGTAATTCTCTGTGCTTATCGTCAGCATCTTCAAACCACACACTTCCGCAGCCCAGCATTCTCTTGGCTAACACTCATAATTCTTTTTAACTTTACAGTGTGGGGAAGCTAGTGAATGGGCATGGAGATAACGGTGTGGGTAAGGTTTCTAAGGGGTTGAGTCAGATATGTATTTAGATATGCAGAAACAGAAATTCACATTAGGCTCTAAAAAAGGGTAGAATACTGCACTATTTTTTTCCCTAAAAAAAAAAAAGCTGGAAATGGTAAGGCAAAGTAGACCACAGTGAAATTTAAAGTGTAGATGTTTTCAAATTATTCAGGGTATTCATGCTAATTGTACTGACAAAGAGTCTATGATTATTTTGGTTCCTTCACTAAGAATATTAAAAGATCTGGGCTGACATAAAGGTGTATGTGAAAACGAAGTTTTATTACAGATGTCAAATTTGTGAAAGAGTGATTCATGATAGATGACTTTATTGAAGCAAGTGATCAGTTTAATTGCAAATCTTTTCAAATCCTTTCCCCACCTTAACTCAATAAAGAAGAGGAAGAAAGTTACGGTTAATCTTCAAAAAAGAGGCAAATATTATTTGTGGGAACAATATAGCAAAAAGTAATTTAATCCCTAGAAGTTTAAAAATGTTTAAAAAGGGGGAGGAAGAGAAGGAAGGATCAGCAAAATATGGCTGGAGCTGGCGGCGTTTGATTACACCAAGCACTTTTCTGTTGAGACAGGAAAAAGATTTATGTTCCAAGGCACAAGGATGTGTGTAGTGTGAATGATACTGAAAGGTAACTGAACAGAGGCTGATGTGGGAGATAAGAGAGCAAATGCTCACAGAGCCATGTGCTGGGTCAGAGACATGTGGAGGGAAGAATGTTAAATGCCTCTGTTCAGGCAAAAGAAGGATCACAGATGATTTTTTTTTAATAAATGTACTCTTTAGTTTTCCACTCTGCACATCTGTTAGCTTTTTAAAAATTAAAACCCATGTACTTCCAAATTTATATACAAGTATCCTTGCATTATGAAATTTACTTTTAAAGAAATATGCTGGGCGAGGGGAAGCCCATGTCATTAGGAGCCATTAGAATAAGTACCTGGATTCCAAGTGGGGCAGCAGGCATGCCCTGCTAAGGCACGCAAGCCTGGGGCCCTTCCCTCCATTTCCAGATGAATTTGGTACAGTTTTCCAGTTGCATTTGATGATGAAGCAGTTGGACTAGAGATGGATAAAATATAATAGGCAGTGTCCATTTTAATGGAAACCATGTCACTCATCCTTTCTAAGTTTCCAAACCAGATGTATTTTCCTTCTATCTTCTCAATGTCCTGTGTTTGTATTTCTCATGCTACATTATAGTAGTCATTTTGCACAATGTTTTTTTCTGTGTCACAACCTTTTCCTCATTTGGGAATCTCCCTATGTCTCCATACACAGTGCCTTTCAATTGCTTAGTGAATTAAGCAATTCTTAGATTGAGTTGTCCCTCCCCTTTTCTCATACAGGTTTATAGCAAGGATAAATGAGTTGACAATTAAAAGCAGCATGTACTAGCTGTCTATTGTGTTCCCAGCTCTATGGGAAATACAGGGGAAAAAACCTTCCTACCCTCAACCTGCATACCAGTTGGAAAATCAAGACAAAGAAGACTGATTAAATGAGATTGGATTATGGATGTCAGCCAAGTATAATGAAGGGTTATTTATGGAGCACAGGAAAGTATGTACAAATGCAATTTGAGAAGAAATAATAGAATGTGGGTTAGATTCATCAGAGAAGGCTTCAAGGAGGAGATGGAGTTAATGCTAGGCTTTGAAATATGATACATGTGCAGATGGACAGAAACTAAAGGTGAAGGGACTTAGCATTCATTGAGAACCTATTACAGGCCAAGTTGTACTAAGTCAATGTGATTATACTAATTTAATTGTTGAGAGACTGGGAGAGATATAGAGAGATTTAGTGGTGAGTTTCCCAGGGAGAAATCTCTATTAAATGGTATATCTTGGATTCAAATCCAGGTCTGTCTAACCTCAGTGTTTGAACTCTCTTCCCTAAATGGGAAAAGGAATAGTAGGGGAAATAAGAAGATGGGTGGTGGAGACAGATGATCTGCCTGATTGGCAAAGCAAACTCCTGGACATCATTTACACCAAGCCCTTTGTGTTATAGGGCCTGTCATCCAAAGAGAGTAGACGATAACGTTAGATCAGCAGAATCTTGCAAACAGGACAAAGGAACACACTCAAGCTTTGGAGCTGGCTGTGGGATACATGTAGACAATTTATATGTCACAGGCTGAGCATTTTTCTGTGATACAAAGCTTTTCAAATCCAGTCCACACATAATCTTCCCCACACAAAAGAACTCGGAATGGTGTCCCTGAGGGTAAGGGGCCACCAGAATTTCTGAGGATGGAAGAAGAGGCCAAATGAAGGTGAGCTGCAAGCAGAGGTGCTTTAGTAGCCCCAAGGCTAAGAAATGTAGAGGACACATGAATAGTTGGTAACTGACATTCCTTTATGTGTTACATCCCAGCTTAATGGCTAGGTTGGGTTTATAGTTAATAATCCCTGAACTAAAACAGGTGAGGAGATTCATACCCACTGAGACCCGTGTTTGGCCCTCCTTATGGCAAATGGATATTCTTCCAACAAAATGTATACAATTACAATATTTTCATGACTAGATTATGGGATTCAGAAAAAGTCTTCAATGAAAACTTTTAGGAAAGGACCACAGTCACTTTCTAACAGATACTAATGATTTTTAAAAAGGAGAATAATTTTATGAAGAACGTGATTTTAAAAAAGTTGGAAGCATTTTATTTTGTAAATGAAAAATATTGTTATAAGAGAGCAAACATCAGGATACAATTTTGTAAGACCTGGATTCCTACCTATCCCACTTAGAGAAAGACCTTTCCTATAACATTAACTGCATTAACAGTGTCTCCCTAGCTAGACATTTGAACAACAGAGCAAAGTTTATCTTCACCCAGATGTCTAAATCATAACCATTTCCACTTAAGCTAAAAATGTGCTTCCTTAAGATAGGGCTCTGGAATTAAGGTGTTCATTAAAAAATAGCCTGGCCAGTGTGGCTCAGTGGTTGAGCATTGACCTATGAACCCAGAGGTTAATTCCCAGTTAGGGCACATGTCCAGGTTGCAGGTTTGATCCCCAGTAGGGAGCGTGCAGAAGGCAGCCCATCAATGATTCTCTCTCATCATTGATGTTTCTATCTCTCTCTCTCCCTCTCCCTTCCTCTCTGAAATCAATAAAAGTATATGACCCAGTGATCCCACTTCTAGGAATATGTCCCAAGAAACTAGAAACACCAATCAGAAAGGATATATTCACCCCTATCTTCATAGTGGCAAAATTTACCACAGCTAAGATTTGGAAACAGCCTAAGTGCCCATCAGCAGATGAGTGGATTAAAAAACGGTGGTACATCTATACAATGGAATACTACACTGCAGTAAAAAAGAAGGAATTCTTACCATTTGCAGCAGTATGAATGGAACTGGAGAGCATTATGCTAAGCGAAATAAGCCAGTCAGAGAAAGATAAATATCACATGATTTCACACATTTATGGAATATAATGAACAACATAAACTGATGAACAAAAATAGATCCAGAGACAGAGAAGCATCAGACCATCAAACCTCAGAGGGAAGGTAGGGGAGGGTGGGTTAAGGGGAGAGATCAACCAAAGGACTTGTATGCATGCATATAAGCCTAACCAATGGACACAGACAACAGGGGGGTGAGGGCATGAGTGGGGGGTAGGGGGTAATGGGGCGATAAGGACACATATGTAATACCTTAATCAATAAAGAAAAAAAAATAGAGTATATGTAAAATATAATAATAATTAAAACTTTTTTATTTACTTTACTTTTGCCAAAGAAGACCTATTGACTCCTGGGTATTTCTTCAACGATTCTATCAACTAAATAAATTGTATTAAATCGTGATTAATTTTAAATATTTTATGAATCAGATATATGTTTGTATGTGTGGGTGTTCATGTGTAAAAGCCCATTTAATGGCACACAAACTAATGAGACATAAGGGCAAAATAAAGAATTATTTGTCTCTGAAGGTACATTGACTGCTTTGGAAAAATAAAGTTGAGCTACTCCCACAGCACCACACACACAAAGACAGTGATATTAATTTTTGGGAAGGCACCAAGATTTTAAAACTTATTTTTAATAAAACTGAATGATTCTGCTTTCAGATTTCTTCAGAGGCATCCATAATTTTTCATTCTACTTTAAAGAATATGGTATTGAAAATAATAAAGCCTGTTTCATTGGCATACTTTATTCAAGAAAGATTATATAGAATCTAAATCATTGGATCCAGATTCAAAGTTTTAAGTTAAAATTATTTATATATATATATATATATATATATATATATATATATAGAGAGAGAGAGAGAGAGAGAGAGAGAGAGATTATTTTATGACTCTTGATCTTATCACTTTTTCCAATAATTTGAACCATTACCAGTCCCCACTGGGTCAGGTAAGAATACATTTACTAAATGTGTATGTATAGATATTCTGTCTTCAGTGTAGAACATCAAGAGCAAATCAGGAGTATCACATTAAGCTTATTTAATTTAAATCAAAAGCAATAAACTTGTCAAGTCAGTATAGACAACCTTAACCCAGGTAAACCTACAATTTCAATTAAGTTCCTGGAAGCTCAAGCACCTCCATTAGTATCTTTGAGGGCCTGTAGAATTTTATAGTAGGAAATTTCCCAACACGGTTTTATGGATTTAGCATAACAAAACACAATGGGAAAATATTGTATAGTTTTATTAATCAATAGGCAAAGATATGTTTGCTGTAAACATTATATAATGTAACACATATTTATATAATGCACACACACACACACATACACACACACACTAAATAAGCAAATACAGTTCACCTTTGACAATATGGAGAGTTGCATGCTTAAATATTTGTGTATAATTTTTGATTACCCAAAAACTTCAGTGTTCCCTCAGTATTCAAGGGGGATTGCTTCCAAGACCCTTCACAGATACCAAACTCAGTAGATCCCCAAATCCCTTATATAAAACTAGAGACCTGGTGCACAAATTCGTGCACAGGTGGGGTCCCTCACCTGGCTGGTGATCGAGGCTTATCAAGGGGCTGGCAAGCCAGGGGGAGGGACCCCAGGAGGTTGACCGGCTTGTCCCCCTGATCGGGGCATATGAGGGGGGTGCGGCTGGCAGAGGGGAAGGAGCGTAGGAGGCTGGACAGCAGGCGGGGGGCTCTGGAAAGTTGGTTGGCCAGGGGGAGGAGCCGCGGGAGGTTGGCTGTGCACTGACCACCAGGGGCAGCTCCTGCGTGAGCGTCTGCCCCCTGGTGGTCAGTGTGCATCATAGCGACTGGTCAACTGGTTGTTCTGGTCATTCGGTCTTAACCCTACTAGACCGCTGTACTGATTTTTCGGTAATTTCCACACAAAGGTGGAATATTGGTGCTAGATGAAAGGTAGACCTATTTTCTACAATGTCTCCAAGTTCCATCTTATTCTAACCACTTGTTTGCATGTAACTAACATTTTTCTATATCATGTTGGTTTTTTCTCTTTAATGCTCAGGAGCCCAGGTATAGGGGACAGTTAGGTTCAGGGCCTCAGGTCTGGTAGGATTAATAGTCACTTAGGCTTTTATATATACAGATGGTGTAGAACAATGCATAGAGTCAGTGCTTCTCACCAGTGGATTCCCATCCGTCAATCAAAAATACTGTTTTTGATCTGCAGTTGGTTGAATCCACAAATACAAAACTTGGGAGCTGACTATATATTGAAAAAAAATTTACATATAAGTGGACCAGTGCAGTTCAAATCCATGTTGTTCAAGGGTCAACTGTATATGAACGTATATATTTCCCTGGTGTATTGTTCAATTGATCATCTCTTTTTAAAGAAATCAGTAATATCTTCCATCTACAGCTGAATATAGGCAGAATCTCAATTCTAGGTGAGCCACAGTTTCCCTAAGGTTTCCACGTAGTACAAAAACTTAATGAATTAGAAAAAAGCAAGACTTGCTATAATGGAGGCGGTGCCTAAATTAAATAGCCTGAAATAGTGAAGAAACCAGACATTTCACACTCAAACTTAAGCCTGAAAAATCAATGCATTGTTTCTCTTTACATTAATATGCTCTGAGTGGTGTTCTGTGCAAGTGTGGTCTGTCGAGCAGCCAACCACTGTTGCCTGAGAGGTCAGGACCCATTTTCCATAAGTTAAGGGTGAGTGGTCTCTGTCTAGCCATAAAGATTGATCTCTAAGAACCTAAGAGACATCTTTGGATTATGTTTCCTGAGGAAAAAAATCATGGTTTCACATTTGGCCTCAAAACATACCCTTAGCAAAAATATTAACATCATTAGAACAAAGCACCATGATTTGTGCTCATTTTGCTGGGAGACTTGAATTGAGCTATAGACATGAAGCTCATACTAACAGCCTGAGAAATGAGACTTGCAGCTCCCAGTCATCGCTGGTCAAAGGGAATTTAATGTGCACTTGAAGAGCACTTCTAGAGAGGAAAAAGGCACTTTGTTTTGTAGCCTTCATCAGCATCTGTTCCTGAATCACCCCAGTTTGTTCCTCCCATAATAAGTCTCCAAACTTTCATGATGTTGCTGTATACTAGTATATCTTTTTCGATATCTAATTAACACTGTGATTTTTTTTGTTCTACATATGTTGTGTAACAATTGATTCCGTTCTAGCCTTACAAACCTACTAAGCTTAATAAATGCATTTCTGAGAATTACTTTGTATAGTCCTTATGCAATCAGCCATGCTGAGTATGATGGCCCAAGACGATGAAAACCCATTGACTTTTTGTAGCAAATTAGTCTACCACCTAATCGGTGAACCCTGCTAAGCTTTTGAATTATGACGAGAACCAGCAGCTCAGTTAGAACACTCAAATGAATTATATCAATTCATAAACTTGTTCATGTCCAGATTTCATTAGCCACACATTAGCAGCATTTTATGTTTATTACTGCTCTGACATAATCTATAAATAACTGAAATGCTAATCATAGTGTTCTGCCGGGCATCATCATTTAATCATAAAGAGATACATTATTATAAACTATAATAGATAATAACAAGTCTGGGTCAATGGCCACATATTAAAAGATCACAATTATATCTGATAAGGGTATGTACCTCATACATTTGGTGACACATAGGTCCATATCTAATCACTTGCAAATGTTTCCCCTCTGACATACTTATAGTACAAGGTGACACAATTAAGAAAATATGCTTGTAAAACAGTACAATCCTTGAACATCAAAGTAAACAGAGAACAAGAAATAGTGGGAGAAAACACCTTCTTGCCAATGCTAATTCAATTAACTCTTCATCAATAGGTTTGTTTTTCAGCAGAAAGGGAACTCATGCTCCTAATATATAAGAGGACCAAAAGAAAGAGAGAGAGAGAAAAAAAAATGTGCAGCTTATCAAAATGTAATTAGAAAAGCTATTAAATAAAAGCTAAATTCAGTTACAACTGAGTTAAAATTGTAAAACAAAGCCTAACTACTGATTAGATCTTCTCCAAGTCCTATTAATGGTTTTTTGCAAACTGTTGCACAGTAATCTTATATTACATTATAAAATAATTTTATGTAAGAATATTCAGTCTTCCTTTGAAGAGGTAAATAACTTTCAAAGTCAGCAACGCTACCGATTTCAAGTGGCCCTGCTATTATTGTTCATGCCATGGTGCTGTCATCACTATTGTGTTTTGACTAGTTGATGACAGAGCACTGATCAAGTTTGGATATTGATTTAACAAGAAGATGGGGTCATTACCTTTGAAGCTTATGAGACTCCCATGTTTCTGCTTCAAGAAAAGATCCTGATGAAATACCAGCTGCTACACAAATAATTTCTAAAATAGATTATCAGCAGAAAGAGCTCTGAATGGGAATCGAGGCCGACCTAGAGTCCAAAAATTTACGACAGATTATTAAACTACAGCATTTTATACTGAGAATTAGCCACTAACTTAAAGCCTTAGTTGAACAGCAGCTGAGATAGAGCCTGCCATTGCAAGCCTTTGCACCTCAGAGCTCAGGGTGAACCGAGGGAGATAAAGAAAGGAATGTAAAACACTATGGAAACCAACCTCTGGAGACTTAATATTCTGATCAGCTCACCTCCGAACATCTGGCTCTTAAATGTTCAAGCACAAAAACAAGAGAGCTAATGAAAGCAGCACATATTATCTCTCCCATCAATGTACCTCACAAACACCTGCTAAAATTAAAACAAATTGAATCTTGATTGCTGATTAAGTACCCCTTCTTTAGCTAGATATTCTGTCATTATTTGCCCTGGCGCACAATGCATAAACTGATGAATGGTGAGCGGGGGGCTATAGCAGCAAAGGTGGATAAAAGGAGATTCAAAGTAGATGAATATAAATGGTAGCAGATTAACTTTGTGTACTCTAACCCAGAAAAAAAAAAAAAGAGTCTTCACTCCCAACCCCCACCCTAGAATTAAAGTGATAAAACTGCATTTAGAACAGAAAGGTGAGTCTGTGCATTATAATCCACTGCCTCCCTTCCAGCAAAGTTCATTGTTAGGCAGGCCTTGCTGCATTTAATTTACTCACCACAGCGTGGTGACTGAGTTTAAGTAGTACTCTTGACCTGTATTACTGACTGCTTTTATTCAGTTTCTTAGCTGCTGCAAATGCTTTTTTTTTTTTTTTTTTTTGCTTTACATATATATATTTTTTGGATTTGCAAACCTTTCCAGACACAGGGTGGTAATACCAAAAACAGAACCTTCCAAGGCACATTTGGTTTGTCCATATCTGAAACAAATACTTGGACTGTGGTTTAAAAAAACAAACTTACACAATTTACTGCCAATAAACCAAGAGACTATTCAGCGTGCACACTTCAGTTAGAATAAAAATACCCATTCGAGTTTTCATCACACATATATAAATACCTTCCTATGTGAACACTGATGACAGATGTGTGGCTAATCTACCATGTTAACTTCATTTGAGAAATTGTGGTTTTGTTCAAACTTTATTAGCTAAACTTGAATTGATCCTGATATGTTTTAACTCAATATTTTGCCTGGTTCAAGTATATTTCCAGAATTCACACAACTCAACAGCTCCCCTGTATTTGCAATACATTCACATAAATTTCCTGTTAAAATAATCAACTTGCATTTGTTTCAATGTCTTTTGATTAAAACAAACAACAAAAAAAAACCTGAGTGGGGTGAGAGAGAAATTACAGTGTGTAAATCCTTCTTAACACCTTAACCTTCACAGCCTGGTTTCATTCATTCATTCATTCATTTATTCATTCATTTGACTAACACAATAAGGTCACAACAGCACATGTGTTTGGCATATGCATTTCATCATTAATAATTACACTCTTTCCAAAAAGTAGCTTCAAAATGATAGGTTACTCCAAGATCTCCTACAGGGCATTAAAACAAAGGGAAAGAAATGCCCATGAACCATTTATTGTTCCTTGGCTTTTTTTCTTACTGCATTCTAAATTATTTAAATATACTATTAGGCATCATATTGGAAAAAACAGATGTTTTCTAATTATGAACTGATTTTACAGTGTGATGGTGTCACATATTTAAATTACAAATACACATTTTTAGCATTCCAGCTGTGCTTTACAAGAGTTTAATTTGCTTCTTCTGATCTGTCACATTGCACCTGCCTTTTAAAAACTCCTATAAATGTAAAACATTACTCAAACACAATTATTAAGACATGTTGAAGAATTCTAAAGGTTCTGAACAGCTTACAGAAGATGAATTTTATATAAAGATTCAATAATGAATCTACCAAATGTGTATTTGGAGTAACATTTACAAATATTTTTAGAGGAATATGCATTTGGACTGGTGATTTGTGTGACTATATGTGGATGTGCAGTCATATATAGAATTCAGTTTCATTTTTATAGCACCTTTCCTATTAACTACATCTTCAAACACAATCATACAACCTTGAGTTTAAAGTACCTGCTGTGTATTAACAACATAAACATAAAAATTTCTCATCTATTAAGAAGTTAAAGGACTTTTCTCGGATAGGAAGTAATAAGGTACTGTGTCCAGAAACTGAACATTAGTTAAATTATTATTCCTTCTCTTTTTTAAGGACAATGCTATGACATAGTCAGATTGATCAAACATTTCAGAAAAAAAAATCTAAAAGTTGAAAATTTAAATTAATTTTAGTTGTCCTTCAAAGTCAGTGACCAGAGTCAATAGTGATTAAAGTATTTTTGCTTTTGTCTCATTATGAGGTAGGATTTCATACAATCAATTGATTTCTGTGGGAAACATAAAGTTAAATGACATCTCAGGGTTCAAATTGTCATGCAATGAGTGTATGTGTATATATATATATATAATATATATATATTAGTAGCCCGATGCATGTGCATGAAGATTCGTGCAAGAATGGGCCTTCCTTCCCCTGGTTGCCTTTCTGCCTTAGCTCTGGCCCAGAGTCACCTTTCTGCCTTCCCACGCTGCCCAGTGGCTATATATATATATATATATATATACATATATATGAATGAAGATACATCCATAGGCAAATCACCAACAACTATATAGGTTTTAATATGAGGTCTTACTTATAAAAAGGGAAATGAACTATATGCTTTATTTCTGGAATTCAAAGAAATACTTTAAACTGTAAAATAATTAAATTCAGAGAAATCAATATATATAATATATATATCAATTCTATATAAAAGGAATATTTGTTTTATACTTATTAAACATATTCAAGAGGTATTTAGTTCTTGGTATATTCCCTAGAAATAATAATTATTATTTCAGAAATGTATATTCATATTTAAAGTGACTATGAGGGAATAGCTCAAGAGGAAATATATCAGATGTAAGTTTACTCATCCAATATTGGTGTTTCAAAGTAATAATGAGAAGTTTTTCCTCAATACTATTTCAAGGAATTGACATATTTAAATGATAGCATAGGGTGTTTTTCCTCCTTTTTCTATTTTCACAATAATGGCTGAAAATAAAGCCTTTATAACCTTTTGAAATCTTAATATGACTAAAGGACTTATTTCTGTAAAAACTGATTTCACTGTCATCAGAATAAAACATTCAAGACAAAGCCAATAAGAATGTATTATATACACTGTGAAACTCAACACCCCCTCCCCAACCTCTGTGTGAGAAGCTAACATTATGGTAAATTGACTTTTTTAAAAGAGCAGTCTGAAGATTAAATGAGGATGGTAAAAGTATTACGGTAATAAATTTTACTAGCAAACAAATAAAATCACATTGTAAAACCTTTCCAAAAAAGAGGCTTTAACTGCAGTGCATAATCATATATAAAAACCTAAAATGGAAATTTCTATCCATTAAAGTGTGAACAAGCTAATTCAGAATAAGTGGGAGGGCATTTGGAACAATAAAGTGTTCAGCCAGCTCTCTTACTGAACAAAGACCGTATTTTAATCATAAGGTTATTGACTGCAAAGCAAAGCATTTCTGCCAAATACAGAACTTTCAAAATGACTCATCCATAAGTCTTATTTTCCATAGGCTTGAATGGTCTGTCACAGCCCGAGACAGCCTATCTTGACCAGGTTTCTTTCTGTGAGTTTCTTGGGCCATCTCTCCTGCTCTCGGTTCAGCTCTCTAGGTGAGTCCTGAGCAGTCCTTCTGGCCCCTGGTATCCTTCAACCTTAACTCAGCTCCTGAGGCCCAGGGAGCCACATGTATGAGCAGGACAGATAAACTGAGAGCGACGTAACCCTTGGCTCTTTGGTTCTGACCACCAAATCTTATTTTACAGACCACTCCCCCAATCTTCCTCCTGGTTCTGGATTTGGCTTCCTGTTTCCCAGCATTTAAGTATGGCTAGTCAACTGTCAAATATCAGAGCGAAGGAGGAGGTGGGTGGGAAGAGATCAACCAAAGAACTTGTATGCATATATGCATAACCCATGGACACAGACAATAGGGTGGTAGAGGCTTGGGGTGGGGGGCAGGGGCAGGTTAGAAGGGGTCAATGGGAATAAAAAGGGGACATATGTAATACTTTCAACAATAAAGTTTTTTAAAAAACAAACAATGACAAAAAAGTATGGCTTCTCATGGTTGGAAGACACTAACATGCCATCAGATTTCTACCAAGCAGGGAGTCCAAGGAGTAAGAACCGGGAGACTAGGAGTAGGGGTACAACTTGTGCTTTGAAAAGGAGCCCTCGACTAAAGATGTCCAGCAGCAGGCAG
This sequence comes from Myotis myotis, assembly GCF_014108235.1. Lineage (NCBI taxonomy): Eukaryota > Metazoa > Chordata > Mammalia > Chiroptera > Vespertilionidae > Myotis > Myotis myotis. Next base: position 22,313,502 of record NW_023416318.1, read on the forward strand.
TATCTAACTCTTTGTGAAACTGACGATCTACACAATGTTTGGTGTGCCATAAAAGGACAGTGACAGACTTTAGTCGAAGTAGGCAGGTCTCCTGCGTAGCAGAAGCAGCTGCCCTAATCTGAGCAGGGACCCGAATGTGAATGCAAAGGCTGCATGCATAAATGAGAGAAATCTTTAGAAATGGCTCCCTCGGGATGCTTAAAACTTGAGAGTCTAAAGACGGTTTTCCTGGAGCATTATTCTCAACACATAGTTAAAACCTCAATAAACAAATTATTTAATTTAGGGAATAAATAGAATTGCAAAAATACTCTAAATATCATCAGTTGACCCAAACTCCCAGGGCCTCCACTTCTTAATTCTTCCTGCAAATACCCCTTTATACATCTATTCCTTTTATTTGTTATGTATAATAAGACCTCTAGATTCTCTATTATGAACACAGTAATTGTACCCAATATTCTCACATAAATAATGCTGAGGCGACCATCCTTGGATCCTCAGAGAAGCCTTGGTTCTGGTCCTCTATTAACACCTTCTGTATATGGAAGCCTTACTTGATACAGAAGGTGTACCTGCTTTACCTTCAGCCTTCGGGACGCTTCTCTTTATGGATCATACTATCCATGCTTCTGTGTTAAGATAGGGATTATTCAGGGGCATCTAGGTCACCCTTTTCTTCACACCCTTAAATCACAAGGGGGAAAGATAAGTTGCAATAGAAATATTATAATATTATAATAATAGATATATAAATACTCTGACCTCTACAGGAGAATTTCCATGTCATCAAAGAACACATGGAGATCTGAGAAAGGGCAGGAAGGTTAGAGGGGGAAAAAGTTGGAGGTTTCCAGGCACCTCCACGGTCCACCTCTTTCCAGCAATATACTGCCCCCCCCCCCCCCACAACAGAATCAGGAGTTGAGGAGAAGCTGCTTATGAGACAACTGAAGCTAATCTGTCTTTACTGTCCCACTCCATTCTAAACCTCTGCCTGTCCCTCCTCTCCTATGTTCTTTCATAGGCTACAATTTTATTAAGGCATCAGATGAATCTGAGATAAAAGTGTCTAAATCAAGCAGAGCCTGGAAGAGATGCTATTTGGACATCACAGATTTCATGTATTACTTTTGGGATGAGATAATATGAATGATCTTTAAAATAATTCAAATTGAGATGACCAACACAGAACAGAAAATTATTTCCCACTTCAAAAGAATGTCATAAGCTATACTGCTTGGCACTGGATATTCGGGCATCAGCTTAAGATTTGAGAGGATTCTAGTAACAAAGAAAACAGAGGTGTTTCAAAAAGAATCCACCGGCTTAGCATGGTACATTCGTAGAAACCTGGCCTGGATAGATTACACCTCACTCTTGGATAAGTCAACTAACCAAAAACAGTTTAGCGAAAGATTCTCCAACATCCACTCAGGGACAACAGCGCGCGCGCGCACACACACACACACACACACACACACACACACACAGAGGAAAAGCACAAAATAAAGGGTTTTTTCATTAACTAAAGAGGCAAAAAAGTAGCTTGTTAGTATTCTCAGTAAAATTTAAGAAAATTTGCCATCAAAAGCAATACAATTATCAGGAAACAGACTGGTTTAAAAGAGAATTGTTGAGATGCGTGGATAAGTGATCAAGAAGCTAAATGAATGAAGAAAAGATAGAAAAGGATCCAGAATCCTGTTAGCATACATGTATTAATGGAAAAATGCACAGATTATTTGGAAAATAATTGGTCACTGACACAGAAGCCAATACAAGGTACATTTCTACAGGGTAGAGAAAAAAGACAATAGAAGATAAGACAAAGGCTAGAGAAAAAAGAGAATGAAAAACCCATGTATGGACAACTGTAAAAAAGGAAGGGGATATAAAAATATAACAATATCCTATTTGTGTCTGAAAAGAAATATAGGTTACTTACAAAGTAAAAAAATAAATAAATAAGCTGGTCTTACACTTCTGTTGGGCTTCATTAAATACTAGGTGAAAATGAAATAATGTCTGTACACTTTTGTGGGGAAAAGTGTGTAACCCAAGAATTTTATATACAAAAACAATTGGGATACGTGCATAAAAACAATTGAAAGAGATCCCTGGATATACAAGGGCTCAGAAAGTATATAATACATATGCCTTTAAAACATTACTCAAAGGTATATTTGAGTTGAAAGAATACTCAAAATTTTAAAAAAAAATGAAAATAGCATAGTATTGATATAAAATAAATGGTGATAAATAAAATATTTAATCAAAAATTTCAAGATGTAATTATTAAGATGAATTAAAAATGGTTCTTGTGAGAGAAGTATAGAAGTATTATTTAACATTTATTATCAAGATCTATCATTTCTAATTATATTAACACAAACTTGAAGTGATTTAAGAAAAAGAAAGTAGTAAAAGGAGGCAATTTCCTCATCTTACATAGTAGTTAATCAAAAGCAGCTTTTTCTCCAGGCTGGTAATGAAAGAAAGTAGGCTGAAAAAGTTTTATTTTAATGTGAAGGTAGTTACTAGTGTTAAGATCAAATGTATACCTTATAAATAACTATAGGGTAAAAAGCAAACAGAAGGAAGGAAAGAAGGAAGAAAGACTAGCAGGAAAGGAAGATAAAAAAATAAATAATCTACAAAATGTCAAAGAGAAAAAACAGAAAGCATAAAATGTTTCGAAAAAATGTGAGATATAATATCAACTATATCAATTATGACACAAAATAGTATGTAGAACTGTTTTTAAAAGCAAACTAAATATATGAGGTAGGGTAAATCATTTTGGACAAATGCTTCTAACAGAAATACAGCTAACAGAAAAAAAACAAAGAAAGATGAAAAAGAAGATTTCCTTCAATATCACATAATGGCAATAAAAACAAAGTGCAGTCACACTATAATATTAATTAGACATAGAAGAATTAGAAATGAAAACTTAAATGAACAAAAAGGAATTAAACAGGTAAAATCTTCCATGTAGTCATAATAATAACAACAACAATAATATCAACAATAAAATTTTAGGCTCTGAATAATATAGTGTCTAAGTTTATAAAGGAAAACTTATTAATTATAGTGGGAGACATTAAGCTAAATTGAAATAAACAAGTAAATGATTCAAAGAATTTAAGAAAATTATAATAATCTACCGTCTATAGAATGCTCATTACATTCCAATCATTATGCTCAGTTTTTAATATGTAGCTCTTTAGAGCTTTACAACTCCATAAGGTGGGTTGATGGTCCTTCTTACACACTGAGAAATCAGGAGCAAGACTTTTGTATAACTTGCTTAACTTCACACAATTGGTAGTGCCAAAGATGCACTTCGAAGCTATGTCTGTCTCTTAAGAGGAACAGAAAAGAGAATTCTAGCAAATGGCCAATACCAACTAAATATACAAAAATAAATCATTTTCTTCTATATCTACAGAAACAGAATAGGAAAAGAAATGTTTCTCAAAGTACAATAAAACATGAAGTTCTGCTCAAGGAAGGCTGTAATAAGATAAAAAAAAAAACTTGGAAATAGATAAATAATGCTACAGATCTTCAACAAAAATCACAAGAGAATACATAAATAGATCTTTTTTTTGTCTCAGATATAGAAGACTGAATTTTGTAAGGATGTCAATTATCTATTGCATGAGTTTAGCATTATTACAATGAAAATCACTGATTTTTTTAAGCTTGCCAATGTGTTTTTAGTTTAATTTAAGAAGAAATATAAGTCCTTCTCTAGATGTATGCTGTGTGTCTATGGAGGCTAGAGAATATATTTACCTTGCCCAGCTAAGGCTCAGGGGAAGAACTCTATAAATATTTATGAATGAAAAAAGAGCTAAGAACATTTTGAAAATTATTCTAATTAATGTTTCCAACTAAATGAAACTAATATTTCTAGCATTCTAACTAGTAAGGAAAAAGTTGCCTCAGTAAAGTTTGATACCTTTTATATAGAAAAAATAACCCAAATTAATAGGAGGAATACAAAAAAAAGCCTTTGATGGATCCAAAGAAATAATTATAAATAAACATAATTTGCTTATGGGAATATTCATTCAAGGATCATTAATAATAGCAAAAAATTTGTCCCTACTTCATAATAATAAGTAAAATTATGTCATGTCCATATAAAGAATAGTATATAGCCTTTTTAATGTATTATTGAATATTCAATGACTTTTATTCAGTTTAGTCTTTCTATAAATGTTAATAATGTAATGATAAAAGAAAAAGCAAAATGCAAGAGTATAAACAAATCAAGGCCTGATTTAAAATATATATATATATTATTTAAAAATATAAGAAATATGTTAAAACATCAACAGCTATATCTGGGTTGTAGAATTACTATATTTTATTTTCTTATTTACACATTTTACAATTTTTCATATTTTCTATAATGAGTTTCCTTAATTCCTAGGATGAGAAAAAAATAGACCTCTAAAGATTAGTTTATTCAAGGTAATAACGCCAGATTACTAAAAGTGAAAATAAATCTGGCCTTACTTTCTATTTTAGTGTCTCCAAATTTCAGAGGATGTCTATTTCCATATGGCATAAAATCCTAGGAAAAATCTGATTTTCAGTCTGTGGAACCAAAATAGGAACTTTCTCCAAAAGTAATGTTTTCTACAGTCTCTCTTACACTCTTCACCTGAGACTCAAAACACCAAATTGAGCTCTTTTTAAAATGAGCAATATAAGATAATTAAAAAAACAACACTTTTTTCTCTCAATACTTGTGCAGTACATATAAGATGTCATTGATATAAAAAGGAAGAAAAATGTCCCTGAAGCACAGAGACATTAGAAAAATAGTAATCAAACAACGTAACAACAGGATTATTAAAAACGATGAAAACACTAATTAGCAGTACAATACTTGGAAAAGATAGTATATTTTTAATACCATTTGATACTCCATAATATTAAATAAAACAAAAACAAAGATATCTAAGAATTATAGCAAAGGCTTCTCTTGAAGTTTATTAACCAAGACAGCATACCTTGCCACTGAGAATTGAACTAAAGATCATTTCACTGTTTAAACTGAATCACCTTTGGAAAATACCAGTGTTTAAGAAGAGAAACTGACAAGTTCCACATGTTTTTTTGGAGTTCTAAGCAAGAGAATAAATGATTTGGATTATATATTCTAAATCCTTAGGGGGAAAGAGAGCCGCCTGCAAATAGTCTGAATAAAAGATTGGTAACATTTTTAAAAATTTTTGGTCATCTATGTATAACTATATCCTCATTTCAACACTTGCAGGCAAGTCTTAATGCCGATGAGTTCATTTTTGGGAACATATAACTTAATGAGTTGTCAGATGTAAAATAGAAACTGAATCTTTCTTTTTAAATATTTTTAAATATATATATTTTTATTGATTTTAGAGAAAGAGGAAGGGACAGGGAAAGAGAGAGACATCAATTGGTTGCCTCACGCATACAATCTGACTGGGTTCAAACCTGCAACCTGGGTAGGTGTCCTGACTGGGAATCAAACCAGTGACCTTTCAATGCATGGGAAGATGCTCAACCAACTGAGTCACACAAGCTAGGGGCTGAGTCTTTTTTTTTTTATGTTTTTATTGATCTTAGAGAGAAAGAGAGAGGAAGAGAGAGGAAGAGAAAGATAGGAACATCAATGATGAGAATCATTGATCAGCTGCCTCCTGCAGGCCCCCCACTGGGGATTGAGTCTGAAACCTGGGCATGTTCTCTGAACTGAAATTAAACTGTGACCTCCTGGAATTAAACTCAACCACTGAGAAACACAGGCTGATCATGAATCTTTCATTGTTACTGGATAAGAAATTCAGTGGCTTTTGAAAATTCTGGACCAATGATTTTGAGGACTGACTCTCGGTATGCACTCTCACATGCAACAGAATTACCCTGGCAACCACCTCAATAAGTACTCTATGATGGAACTTCTAATTTCCACTTAGAGAGTTCTGCAGATATGGAGTCCCTTAAATAACTTAAAGCCAATTTTAACAATAATATTTTTTTAAATAACATACTGTGTACTATGATGTACTTACAATGTGCTATTCCATGATCGGATGTGGTTCCCACAAGCAAGAAAACCATTACATTCTGCTATTTTGCATTTGAAGTCCCCAGAACTTAGAGCAATCAGCAGTTTAAAGGATGGTACAGCTCACGATCATGGGTAGGACTAGAACCTGAGTCTTGGGAGTCTTTTTTCTGATATTCTTTTCACTAAATCATTTGGGTTTTCAAAGAAACAAGTTTCCAAATAAGGCCCCTCCCACTCTCCCTTGGGTAACTTTAATAAACTCAGTGTAAAACAAACAACAAATGGGCTGTTCCCAAGCAGATGGTGCTGCTCAGCTGCGGTTAAGGAAGGAGGACTCCAACATGCCCAACGTTCACAGACATTACTTACTTCCTAGCTTATCATGCTGGTGAAGGCAGGCAACTCACATTCGGTGTCTTTATTATCATAACATGGCCACAGTACTGCGAATTGCCCTGATAGATAGGGCCAGCTCACGTGTTGAGGAGGAGGGTGTGGAACATGGCTAGGGACAGGGCCCTGCCAGCAAGTCCTCCCCAGGCAAACACCCAAATTCATACAGAATGGAAAATGTCAATGCGGGGGGGGGGGGGGGCAACACTCATTGGTATGTGGCAAATAGGTTACAGCTGTGCAATAAAGGTCATAATAGCTATAAATGTTTGTAAAACCCACACACACACACACAAATATGCAACTTTATGAAAAGTCAATATTTAATATTTTCCCCAATACTTGGTTTTCTTTTTCTTACTAGAATTTAACAAAAGAAAAGAGAAAATGCAGTTACTTTCTTTTTTCACCAAGCACCATATAAACTTCTCCAAATCCCTTCCAATATACCTTGATACCATACAAATGTTACTATATTTTCTATGTCCTGAGGTGATAAACTTTGGGAAACATTGGCCTAGAGCAGTGACGACGAACCTATGACACGCGTGTCAGAGGTGACACGCGAACTCATTTTTTTGGTTGATTTTTCTTTGTTAAATGGCATTTAAATATATAAAATAAATATCAAAAATATAAGTCTTTGTTTTACTATGGTTGCAAATATCAAAAAATTCTATATGTGACATGGCACCAGAGTTAAGTTAGGGTTTTTCAAAATGCTGACACGCCGAGCTCAAAGGGTTCGCCATCACTGGCCTAGAGGCTGCCCATTAGTCCTTATGATAGGGGAACACTTCAGAGGAAGAACCAGGGGGATTTGTGACACACAATCACTTATATGATTAAATATATATTTGTGGAGCACCTACTAGATGCTAAGATACAACAAGGAGCAAAGTGCATCATCTCATAGAGTAAGGGAAATAGGGCATTGAAAACATACATAGGTACTGGAGGGTGGCACTAAGTACCAAGAATGAAAATACGACATAGTCCAAGTGGGAGAGTGGCTGCCAGGGTGTTATCTGAGACAGGGCCAATGGGGAAAGATTTGGAGGCAGATTCACAGGGAGTGAGCACCTTCAGATAGCAGGAGCAGAAAGCACATAGTCCCTGAGGGGGTGTTTTCGTAGAGATTCAAAGAACAGCAAGGAGGCCAGGGTAGCTGGAGCTGAGAGAACAAGGGAAGATGTACAGAGGATAAATCAGACTGCAGGAGATCCAAGCAGACAGTCAGTTTCAGAAAACATTGTAATAAGGCCTTTAGGAGCACACTTCTGATACAGATCCTTCTGATATAGCCTCAAGAGTCCTAGCAACATGTCAGCATCCTTGCACCCCACCTTCGCCAGGCCTTTGTCTCTCCCTCCAACTGTGCCAGCGTCTCCCAATTAGCCCTTCTGAGTTCATTCATCACCCATGCAACCACATCCCAGGTGACTAACACATCTCCAGTGGTTCCCAGAAGATTGCATGGGAAAATGGAACCCCACACCTACAGGCCCATCCCAATAGGCAGCCATCCCATGTGCTGAGCCTGCTCTGCTCCAATCCTGAGCATGCTAAGCTCTAAAGACGCTAGTATTTGCAATTCCCAACCAGGCTATGCCCTCTCAAGTTGTCTGTGCTGTGATGCCCTCTCTCCATCCACCCTGAGCCCTGCTCATAGCTGTCTGCCAAATACCCACTAATTCTTCAAGGCCCACTGACATACAACTCCTCTGGGAAGCCTTCATCAATCACTTCTGAAAAATGAGTCCCTCTTACCTCAGCACTTGCCCACTCACCTGCCTCTATTCTATTCTCTTCATCTAACCTTTATAGGTGGCCAAGTATGTGCCCAAGTCCTGAGACTGAAGTATGAAGATGGATAAAATGCAATCGTGTTCTGGAAGGATTTATAGTCAGAGACAGATCAAACTAATTGATATTACATTGTTACTGTATGAAATGCTGCAACGTGCAATGCTTCTGGGAAGACTAACTCTGTGTTTTTCTTTTCTGTTAGGAAGGAGTCGGCTGTCAGGAAAGCAGCAGAGGAGGGACACCATGTGAGTTGGGTCCTGAAGGCTGAACGAGACTCACAAGTGAATGAGAAAGGGCAGAACATGCCCCAGGAGGAAGCAGCCAGAGTGCAGGCCTGGAGTGTGAAGCGGTTGGGATCTGGGGTGGAGAGTGAACAGTGCAGAATGGCTGAGCTCTAAGGGGGAAGAGGGGCAGTGCCAGAGGGAACAGGAAAGAGAGGCGTGAACAAGTCCTGAATAGGCAATGGCAGTTATTAGAGGTTTGAAACCAGCAAGTGACACCATCAGACGAGGACTTTAGAAAAAATAACTCTGAAATCATTGTGTGGAGGAGGTGAAGGAACAGGAGTGGTATGGAAGCATCTATCCAAATTACACTGAAATTAAGCCTTGAAAGCTTTTTGTATTTATTTTTGTGTTGTTTTCTTGATCTGGTAGAATTCTGAGAGCCATGATAGTGTTTCTGTGTACATAACAGTCACTCAATGTTTGTTTCATGGAGTGAATGAATGAACGAATGGATACATATATCTCATGGGGAAGTTTTGTGTGTGTGTGTGTGTGTGTGTTTTAATGGGATCAGGAGTGAAGTTTCCTGAAACTGTGATGTCAAGGTTATGTCAAAATACTTCACCTTGGCAGTGCTCAGAGTGGTCCTAGATCTGGCTCTTGCTTCTAAAGTGTTTGGACAAAACAGACCCAGGGACGCCCCTTCTTCCAGCCGCTGAAAAGAGGAACCTGAACCTGAACCAAGCCCTTTTGGAGCTGCATGCCCTGGGCTGTTCTGCCCACACAGACCCTCATCTCTGTGACTTCCTGGAGAACCACTTCCTCGGTGCGGAAGTGAAACTCAAGTGATACCTGACTCATCTCTGCAGGTTGGCCCCCAGGCTGGGCGAGGTTATATCTTTGGAAAGTTCACTTTCTAGTACGACCAGAAGCTTTTGGAGCCCAGAGGCCTTTGAGAGCCCCCTCTGCATTCCCCTGGTGTCTGGCTTTTGCCTGAGCCCCTTCCCCAAACCACTAGCCATTCCTTTAACCACCCTGGAGCCCTCTTTCATCCATTGGACCAAATGGAAACAATAAAGCTTTCTTCAGGCAAACAAAACAACAAAACCAAACAACTTTATCTGACCTCATTGTGGAATTAGGTGTTCCACAGAACTAGTTGTTCAAGTAGCTTGAATACTCATTTCCTAACATCAAAAAAAAAAAAAAATTAAATTTCAATGGAATTCTCTCAAAACACATTGCTTTTTTGCTTCCTTCAATAGAAGCCACAGAATTTAATTTAATTTTTTCTTGGAAAACTCAAGCTCCTGGACATCCATTGCAGCACACAGAGGTATCATGGTAAAACAAAATGACACGGCTTTGGGAGTCTGATAGATCAGGGGGAAATTCTGGTTTTGCCACTTCCTAGCTGTGATGATCTGATGGCTCACAACCTCAGCTTGAACTTGTTCATCTGTAAAATGGGAACGTTGGTACCTAAATTATGGAATTAATTTAGACAATGTATGGAAAAGCACCTGACACACAGTAGGTGCTCCAGAGATTATCAATATTTTTTAAAAACATGTTTTTATTGATTTTAGAGAGAGAAGAAGGGAGAGGGAGAAATAGAAACATTGATAAGAGAGAAACATCAACATTGAGTGGCTGCCTCTTGCATGTCCCCTTCTGAGGATGGAGCCCGCAATCCGGGCATGTGCCCTGACCTGGAATCAAACCAGTGAACTCTTGGTGCGTGGGTCAAGATCAATCACTGAGCCACACTAGCCAGGCAATATTCATCAATATTAGTGCAGTTACAAATTTTTCAATTTTATATTTTCCCAAAATATCAGCCTACCAGCTCTTATTTCTAATGTCACTTATCTGCATCAAACAGGTCCTTCTTACCTCAATCCTCCTTCAAATAAGCTATTTCTTTTTTGTTGTTGTTATTACTGGACAATATATGCCCCTTAATAAGCAAGAATAAAGCAACAAGTGTTTTATAAAGAAAGTGTCTGAATAAAGAAAGGCCCAGGATAATCTGATTTTAAAAATCTGATGAAAGCCAATGGAATGCTCAAAAGTCTAACACATTTACCTCCCAATTCCAAATTGTGCCCTGAATGGTTAATAGCACCAGAAGCCCATATTCCTCAGAATACTTGAAATGTTATTATGCAGAAAGTAGAAAGACCCATAACTCGATTGCTTGAAGCAAGTTATCTGTTGATCATAATACAAAGAATTTGAGGCAAAAAATTAATTAACAATTTAAAATTTGAGGTGGGGAAAATGACATGAGAAACCAGAGGGAAGAACAAAGCCCCAAGACTATGATAAAAGACTTGAGTCACTGGGTAGGTAGAGGGAAAATAGAGTTTATTGGAAGTAATTTAGTGACTACTTAAGAAATTACAATAAAAGTGACAAAAATCCCAGAATTTGTAAGGCAAATGTAAATATAAATATAAATCAATTACTGGCTTATTATTTCATTAAATTGAAGATGGAAAGGACCAATTCTTGAGTCACAATGTTTGCCTCCTGGGGTCTTAGATAGCTTTCTCTGTCAAATTAAAATAAAAAAGATAAATAAACATGAGAAATTAAGAATGTCAAAGTATATGAAGGGAAAAGGCAAGAAGGGGGAAAATGATGTTTCACAATTATTATCCAGGCTAAGAGAAACAAAATTACTTGATCATAAATTCAAGATAATCTGGTTTTCTTTATGAGTTTCCATTTTATTAATGAAAGGAAGGTAACACCTTATTGTACCCGGGTGAATTAAAATGCCTATTTGAAGAAGCAATCCTCCATAGGGGTCTTTAATAGAATCTTTGAATGGTTCTAGAGCCAGATAATTTAGCTGTAAAAAGGCAATATTAATATTAACCTCTCCATGTGCACAGATCTATCTTGAGGGGCAAAGGGACAGGGAAATGTTAACAGAATGAAGCAGGCACATCATTTTTTTTTAAAATCTGAACTATTTCAGGGGCAAAAAAAAGGATAAACCTCTTCTACAAAATTGCTTGCAATGTGCACTGTTATCACTTTATGCCTCCTTCCTTACAACACTGACCAGCAATTCAGGACCTTCAGTGCTGCTCATATTATTCTTCTGACTCTGTATTCAGGGCATATGGCTGGTAAGAAGTCTAATAGCAAAGCATTTAATTGAAATAAATAGAATAGAAAAGGAACTTCCAAATGCAGAAAGTCTCAACAGGAGCCATGACAACACATTTCCAAATCAGAGGCAGGTGCTCAGTAGGGCTCCCATAGACTATGATTTACTAAAATAAGAACAGATAATTTGAGGGAAGGGGCAAACGTACTTTAATTGAGCAACTGGTCAGTTTGTGAGAACAGTAGATACAATAACAAATGACTCTTCTCTTTGCTTCAGACTTGCAGTTAGTTTTCATGTAAATTCCCAAACACTGCTCTCTCTCTCTCTCTCTCTCTCTCTCTCTCTCTCTCTCTCTCTCTCTCTCTCTCCTATCAGCAATCTATTGGATTATTGCAAGCCTCCTAACATCACTGTCTCTCAACCCTTCCAATCCATACAGGAAGCCCAGTCGTGTTCTTCTTGCTGATGACCCACTGTCTCATGCCACTCCCTTGCTCAAACACCATCAACTGCTCACCATTACTTACTGAACTCCTCAGTATGATTTTCATTCCTCAGATTTCTCCATGCTCTTCCTACTCCAATTATGTTTCCCAACATCTAGATTTCCTTCTTTATCCCTATCTTCACATATTAAAATCCTACTAATCCTTCAAGTCCTGATTCAAATAATGTGACTTCTGTAATGCTTTCCCCTAGTCCAGTGATGGCGAACCTTTTGAGCTCGGCGTGTCAGCATTTTGAAAAACCCTAATTTAACTCTCGTGCTGTGTCACTATAGAATTTTTTTGATATTTGCAACCATAGTAAAAGAAAGGCTTATATTTTTGATATTTATTTTATATATTTAAATGCCATTTAACAAAGAAAAATCTACCAAAAAAATGAGTTCACATGTCACCTCTGACACGTGTGTCATAGGTTCACCATCACTGCCCTAGTATCCTAGATAATAAAAGAGAAACATGGTAATTAACCGTAACTTCTCTACCCTTCCCATTGGCTAATCAGTGAGATATGCAAATTAACTGCCAACCAAGATGGTGGCCGGCAGCCAGGCAGCTGAAGTGAACAGGAGGCTTACTTGCTCCAGTGACGGAGGAAGCCAAGGTTCTCCGCCTGTGGCTGCCGGCCTCTGAGCTGCAGTCTAAAAAACATTGTTGCAATTATAGAACCTAAACAAACCCCAGAAACCTGTTTTCAGCCAGCTGGGCTTCAGCCAGCGGGATCACAACAGTGTTACAATTATAGAACCCAAACAAACCCAGATCCCTGCTTTCAGCACCGAGGTCTCAGAGCTGGAGCTGAGCCTCAAAGCTAAAGCCGGCTCTCAGCTCCAGTGACAGCCATAGAAGATAAATAAATCCCAGAATTTAAAAAAAAAGAAAAAAGGAGAGGTTGGGAGCTTCAGTCACCCGCCAGCCTGAAAACGGCCCTCAGCTCCTCACCCAGACTGGCCAGGCATCCCAGTGGGGACCCTCCCCTTGAAGGGGGTGTGACCAGCTGCAAACAGCCATCATCCCCTCATCCAGGCTGGCCAGGCACCCAAGCGGGACCCCCACCCTGATCCAGGACACCCTTCAGGGAAAACCAGCCGGCCCCCACCCATGCACCAGGCCTCTATCCTATATAGTAAAAGGGTAATATGCCTCCCAGCACCGGGATCAGCGGAGCCAGGACGCCTCCCGAACCTGGGATCAACGGAGCCTCGAGGCCTCACTGCCCCGGGGTCAAGCGGAGCCGCGAGGCCTCACTGCCCCGGGGTCAAGCGGAGCCGCGAGGCCTCCCAGCACTGGGGTCAGCGGAGCCACAAGGCCTCCTGGCCCCTGGAGCAGCGTGACAGGGGGCAGCGCCCAAACCCCCTGATCACCCTGCGGCTCTGTGTGTGACAGGGGGCGGAGCCACAACCTCCCTATCCACCCTGCTCTGTTCATGACAGGGGAAGGCGCCCCAACCCCCCCATGGGCCCTGCTCTGTGTGTGATGGGGTAGAGCCGCAACCTCCCCATTGGCCCTGCCCTGAGTTTGACAGGGGGGAGTGCCCCAAACCCCTGATCGGCCCTGCTCTGTGGGTGACAGGGGGCAGTGCCCCAACCCCCTGATTCACCCTGCTCTGTGTGTGACAGGGGGTGGTGCCCAAACTCCCCTATTGGCCCTACTCTGTGCGTGGCAGGGGGGAGCTCCCCAACCCCCTGATCAGCCGTGCTCTGTGCGTGACAGGGGGGAGCTCCCCAACCCCTTGATCGGCTGTGCTCTGTGCGTGTGTGTCAGGGGGGAGCTCCCTAACCCCCTGATCAGCCCTGCTCTGTGCATGACAGGGGGCAGTGCCCCAACCCCCTGATCGACCCTGCTCTGTGCATGACAGGGGGTAGCTCCCCAACCCCCTGGTGGGCCCTGCTCTGTGCATGACACAGGGGAGCTCCCCAATCCCCTGATAGGCCCTGCTCTGTACCTGATAGGGGGGAGCTCCCCAACCCTCTGATGGGCCCTGCTCTGTGCGTGACAGGGGGTGGCGCCGCAACCTCCCCATCAACCCTGCCTTGAGTGTGACAGGGGGCGGAGCCCCAACCCCCCAATCGGCCCTACCCTGAGCATGACTGGGGGTGGCATCGCAACCTCCCGATCCGCCCTGCTCTGTGCATGACAGGGGGTGGCGCCCCAACTCCCCAATCGGCCCTGCTCTGAGCCCGACCAGGGGCTGCACCTAGGGATTGGGCTTGCCCTCTGCCACCCGGGAGCGGGCCTAAGCCAGCAGGTCGTTATCTCCCAAGGGGTCCCAGACTGTGAGAGGGCACAAGTGGGGCTGAGGGACACCCCCCCACCACCAGTGCACAAATTTTTGTGCACCAGGCCTCTAATATATATATAAAAAGCCAGCAACTGGAACACCAGAATGACTGGAACGACTGGTCACTACGATGCCCACTGAGGCCTGGCCAACCAGCCCCTTTGTGGGCGGGGCTGGCCGGCCAACCTCCCGCCACCCCTCCCCCTGGGCATCCCATCAGGAGCGGGGTTGGCCAACCTACCCCACCCCCTGCCTTCCAACCAGCCCCAATCGCCCTCACCAATTGGGGGATCAGCTGGCCAGCCAACCTTCTGCGTCTCCTCCCTCCCGCTTGCCTGGCCTGATCAGCTCCCCTTGGGGCAGGCCAGCCAGACCCTACCCATGCATGAATTTGTGCACCGGGCCTCTAGTTATGCCATAAAGAAGCAGGCTCTCCTAACTCCTATAGCCTTTTTGATACTTATAAAATTCCACCTTATACTACAATTTTATAAATGTATCTTATTTCCTTCCCTCCACCGCACTAAGATAAGAGCTCTTGGAAGAAGCAGTTTAGCCTAGTAGTGGGGGGTGGGAGGCTTTTCAGTTCAACAAAGCAAAATATAATGTTTTACTAACTAGCTGAACAAACTTAAGCAAGGATCAAATTTCCTAAATTGTTTGCTCAACTGTAAAATAGGTGTTAATTATGCCTGCCTTAACCCACGCTATAAAGATGAATAACATTGTATGTAGTATTAGCATGATGCCAGGCCTATCCTAAGTGCTCAAAAATGAGAGCTATTATTACTATTGAAAGTGGGCACTGCTTATTAGAAATCTGTGTGTTTGACAGAGCAAACAATGGTTAGCATGCCTTGAGTATACAAGGTATTCAACAAATGTGTGTTGACTGAAAGAATTAATGAATGAACAAATGACTCAATGATTGTTTCTGATACCACTAAACATTCTCAAGAGTTAGCAGATGGTTAGAAGCCTGACTATAGGTGGGATGAAGTCAACAATTTCCTTCCCCTTAAAAACACGCTATAAACCCAGGGGAACCAGAGGAAGAGAAATCAGCAGCTAGAATATTCAGTCCAATGGGTAGTGATGAGGTCCTTAATAATCCAGAAGAACAATCTATCCAAAAACATTGAAATTTGACATTGTGATGTGGTCTTGATATTTGTATTTAATTTGGGAAATTTTCGTTATTTTAGAATTCACATGCCATCTAATTAAATTGTTATAGATGACTTTCCGCTTACAATAATTTTCTCTTCCTTTTCCCCCAAAAGAATTAGCACCTCCTTTCCCCAACCCCAAGTAGAAGCAAGGCACCTGCTTAAAAGGAGTTATTTTTTGATTTGGATATTTACTAGGCTGTATCTACTTTACAACCTTTCAGTGTTGTGGGGAAGGTAATCGTGGCATTTTCTAAAAATGACCACAGTAGTATTTGAAGTCCTACATGCTCTTTCAGAATCTTCTCATTCCCCATGAAGAGGTAAAGTCTATATTCATTTCCCTTGAACTTGTTAGCCTTATGACTCCTCAGATCAAGATGTTATATGACTCCCAACTCAGAAGGACACAGCTACTGCCTAGGTCTCTCTCGGCATGCTATGAGGCAGCACAGGCTACATGGAGAGGTCACATGTTGATGTTCTGGTCAATAGAACCAGATAATTTTCAGCCTACAGTCAACATCAACCCCCAGAAATGTGAGTGAGCACACTTCCAATGATTCCAGTTACCAGCGTTTGGGTGTTCTCACATCAGACCCAGGCATTGTCTAATGACACTACCTCTCAACCAACAGGAGGGAGGGTGAATGACAGTTATACGATGTAAACAAGAATGTGAAATTTTTTCTTTTTCGAATAAAACAAATCAAATAAAATGGGTCAGTGTGAACTATTTCCTCTTCTCAAGGCATACGGGAGGGACTACATATTTGCAAGGAGGAAGGCAAGGGGAGGCCACTATTGCTTTACAAAAAGTCTGGGAGAAGTTAACCCTCTTGGCTTTCCATTCCCACATGAAAACTAGTGGAGGAGTTGCCAATTCTATACAGTTTGCAGAATAGGGTTAAATGAGGGTTTTGGGGTTTTTTTGTTTGCTTGTTTTTGTGTTTGTTTGTGTTTTTCGTTGTTGTTTTTGTTTTTCATTTTTTTGGTTGTTTGTTTGTTTTGATCAACTGTCTACCTTTATCAGTCTGCCTTGTTGCCTTGAGTAGTTAAACCAAAATCTTCTATTTAGGCTCTGATATATCGAATTTTTTATCGGGCTTCTTTTTTAAAAAAATACATTTTTTATTCATTTCAGAGAGGAAAGGTGAGGGAGAGAGAAATAGAAACATCAATGATGAGAGAGAATCATCAATTGGCTGCCTTTTGCACGCCCCCTGCTGGAGCTCAAGCCCATACCCTGGACATGTACCCTGACTGGGAATTGAACCGTGACCTCCTGGTTCATAAGTCGATACTCAGCCACTGAGCCACACAGGTTGGGCTATCTGGTTTCTTAAATTCAAAAAGAAGAGAAAAGTCATCTGTAATCTCTTGTTTTCCCAAGCCTTCATGAAATTCATTAGGCCCCACTGACGTTTTCATTTACTCTTCGACGATATTTCTTCTTACCTGGAAAGGGGAATACTTGCTGGCTTACTACAGGTTGAATACATACATAAAACCTGTAAATCACAAAGAGTCTAAATACTTGCTACAGTTTTTCAATGCTCTTGACTTGAATAGAAAGAAAGCTTTAATGGAAAGAGGAAAAAGAAACCATAATTTCAAGTAAATTAAAAGCAACCTCCAGGCAAAGGAGTATACCTGGAAAATAACTTTCCTTCTAGTATGAAATTTAGAATAGAGGAACAGAAGGAGCCCATTTCTAAAAGCAGCGGCTTCCAATCATTCATTTACCACTTGCTAAAATTCAAAAGTTAGTTCATTGTCATGTCCCATCATTAAGCCATAATATCAGGCTTTAACAAACTGAGATTCTTTTATGTATTTGTTCCTCTATGCTGGATAAAAATAGCACTGGGTGAGAAAGGCACTCA
The DNA here is from genome assembly GCF_014108235.1 of Myotis myotis. NCBI lineage: Eukaryota > Metazoa > Chordata > Mammalia > Chiroptera > Vespertilionidae > Myotis > Myotis myotis. Next base: position 22,330,976 of record NW_023416318.1, read on the forward strand.
GAAACTTAGGGGTAGAAAGAATTGCCAGGGAGCATAAGCTTAGTTTCTGATGATGCAAATGCACTTCAAGAAACGGTGTTCCTGCACAAAAATCTATTTAACAATTCCTTAACAATTGAGCAATTACTGAAGTCCCAATACTCTTTTGATGTGCACTATGTAAATGAAAGTTGATTAAGCTGAACTTTGTGGCAGGTCTCCTGGTATGAAGAGAGGAGGGCCTGATGCCCTTGTTAATGAGACACCCGCTGTGGAAGGGAACAATATGGTGCTAAAGCTGTGTGCTAAGTTCATGACTACCATTAATGCACTACACACTCCTTGGGCCCAAATAATACACAGGGGGGGCTCCCTGCTTCTGAATTCCCCTCACCTTGCCATCTAACCTGAGGTCCATTTTAAAATCTCAGATGTCCACTAAGTTCTTTTGAGGCCATGGGTGGGGTACTGGACTGCGTGCAGTGGAGCTAACCAGTCACCATAGAGCTGCGGTCTCTAAACAGCTCACCCTGCAATAGCCTCGTGTAGATTTTTGACAGAAACATTTTCAAAACTCCCCAGTGTGTGCAAAAAGCACACTGAAGCAGTAAAAAAGCATTCTTCCTGCTTCTTTAAACAAGGTTGAAACAGCCTGAAAACGTTCAGATGGTGGCTTGGAATGCGATGTGAAAATCTTTTCTTACTGGTCAGAGAACCTGTCAGCAATAATAACAACACAAGCATTGTTTGCCAGCTGTTTAACTCACTTCCTGGAAGGCCTTGACCAGATTTTCTTTCCCTCTTAACCAAATAAATGAATTAAATGGTGTAAACACATTTGACCAGCAAATAATAAGTTTATGTATTACTTTTTGTCCAAGGCTATACATTAAGACAAAGATTTTCGGAATACAGTTTCCATGAAGTCTTGGGCTAAAAGTATCTTCCTGGGGGAGACAGGGTCGTTTGGAGCTACTCCCCTCTTGAAGGTTCCCACCATGAAGATAGGGCCTTGATAGGCATAAAACTCTCCAGTTAGACCTGGATTTCCTACTGAGTGGAGAGGGTGATACAACCTACACGGCCATTTGCTTTTTCTAAGTGGAGGAACACAGATCCAATGTCTTTGGGTAGCAAGACAGTTTCCTTCTGAAAATGACCTTCTCCTTAAAGCTACTGTAGTAAATTAATATCAACTCAGTTAAAAATGTCATAGGGCCAAACCGGTTTGGCTCAGTGGATAGAGCGTTGGACTGCGGACTGCAAGGTCCCAGGTTCGATTCCGGTCAAGGGCATGTACCTTGGTTGCAGGCACATCCCCAGCAGGAGGTGTGCAGGAGGCAACTGGTCAATGTTTCTAACTCCCTATCTCTCTCCCTTCCTCTCTGTAAAAAATCAATAAAATATATTTTTTTGAAAAAATGGCATAGGAACTATTCAATACTTCTAGTGACTATAGCTCTGGTACCATTCTCAGCATGGAAACAAGGAAGTAAAAGATCATTGCCTTACAAGAGTTGTACAACCAAACGGCTGGGAGAGAAACGTATCATCCCTTGATTCCTGACTCAGTCATCTATAACAAATCACTTAGCATAGTTTCTATTTCCAGACTCTTCTCTTTCTTTGTTAATAACCCCTCCAACAATCAGAAAAAGATACTTGTTTTAATGTTAGCAAGTTATCAGAACTCGATAGGAGACAGGGTGGAAGTAAATAGTAAAGCAGTGGTTAGTGCAGTGGTTCTCAACCTTCCTAATGCTGCAACCCTTTAATACAGTTCCTCATGTTGTGGTGACCCCCAACCATAAAATTATTTTTGTTGCTACTTCATAACTATAATTTTGCTGCTGTTATGAATCGTAATGTAAATACCTGATATGCAGGATGTATTTTCATTGTTACAAATTGAACATAATTAAAGCATAGTGATTAATCACAAAAACAATATGTAATTATATATGTGTTTTCCGATGGTCTTAGGCGACCCGTGTGAAAGGGCCATTTGACCCCCAAAGGGGTCACGACCCACAGGTTGAGAACTTCTGGGTTAGTGGGTTCTGTCTGAATTCCATTTATCAGTGTTCTTCATCAGCAAATACAATAGAGAATTGTAGAAGGTTGGCTGTACTAGTTCCTCATTGATCTAATCTTATCTGACTAACAAAAGCTGTGTGTTCCAAGAGCCTTATAGCTCAATAAAATAGGTATAAATCACTCACTATATCCCACCAGAAAATAGCTATTTTTGATGATCAGTTCAGGTATTAAAAATAAAGAAGCAGCAAGCTCCTGGCTGAAAATTATAAGTGAACATTATTTATGTGGAAGCCAAGAGAAATACAAAACAAAACAAAAACACAAAAATTTCATCGGTATGTTCTGCACATGCACCCTCAGTACCGTAAGCACCAGTAAATATTTTTGGTGGGCCTCAGTGACAGAGTCCAGTCACCCAGCCTCTATGCTCCATCTTGACCTAACATATCTGCACTTCTCAGGGAGCTACTCAAGTGCTGCCTCCCCCTCAGAATTATCCTTGCCTACTCTGGTTAGAAGAGGCCTGTTCCTTACCTTTCACTTCTGAAGCAGGAATTATTATTAGCACTGATGTAACTTCATTTCAATGTATCTTGTACGTTATTAGTGTGTGTATGTGCATCTGTTTTATCACCCAATGTGGCAGTGGGGGGGAGAAGGGACATGGATCTTAGAGTTAGGTACTGTGAACCTTAGGGGTAGTCTGCCTTTGCATTTCCTAGGCCAGTTGTCTGACCTCTCCTTGACTCAGTTTCCTCACCTGAATATTAAGGGTATTTATTACTCATTTTCAGTGTGTATAAAGATCCCACAAGGTATAAATGCATCAAATGCTGAGCAGGGATACTGACACAGAGGAGACTGTCAGTGAGTGTTGGTTTCTCTCCCTTTCTCCTAACAAGATTACAAACTCCCAGCCTGGGATCACATCTCACATATCAGCACAGCCTTGAAAGAGGCAGTCACTTCAAATATTTGTGGAATTCATATTTTGAATAATAATGAGAGAAGTGAGGCCAAAATAGCAAGTGCAACTAAAAGAAGCCGATATTTGGATATATGAAAGTCTTGTTTATTTCAGAAAATATGAGTACACGATTCCCCGGCGGCTGCCGGAGGAGAAGAGGGACATGATAGTTCCATGTGAATGGAGATTCTTGTGCAAGCATTTGACCTCGATGGTGGGTGAAGGATGAGAGAGATAGAATGGCAGGAGAATCATGCATGGAGAAAGAATGGGTGAAGTGGCAATAAATACTAGCATTTGAAAGAGATACAAAGGTAAAATAACCCATCTCTATTGTGTTTCCTTTGGAGAAGAGGCTATAATTTGTTATATAAAAAAATTTTAAACAGCACGAGGTGCCAAAAAATAAATAAATAAAGTCTTTGATGTCTTAGTACCTTTGTGACAAGATGATGTTTTCCAAAGAAAAAATGCAAAGAGTTGTATTCAGCCCCAAAATTTAGTGAGGGAGATCTCAAATCACTGAAAATTAAAATATCCTAATCATCCTATATTTTATCTAGCAGATTAGTGGTACTGGATTAAGAACTGTTCCCAGCTCACAGGAAAAACAAATAGAAAACCTGAAAGATGCACCCTCTTGTATTCTTTTTAAATTTGGAAAAGAGAAGAATAGCCAAAGAGCTTAGAGACTTAAGCTCATAAAATGTGTCAGTGACAATACCAAATAAAAACTAGCCCTTCATGCCTGGACTCCACCTTAGAAATGCACTAGCAAGCATTTCAGTATTTTACTGGACTCTTCCCTAATGGCTCTCTTCATAGATCATGTTTTGCCTCACCACCTCCCTTGTTTAAAAAAAAAAAAAATTACACAGATAAGCATCCACTCAACTCACTCCTAAGCATCCTGCATGTTAATTTCTCGACAACACAAATTTAATTCCTCTCTGCATTATTCTCCTGTGGTGCCTACCCCTCCATCTAAACAAAATGGGGATCCGTTGCCATGGCAACAGAGGGTGACTTTGATCAGCTTCAATGATCATTGGCAGTCACATGCCTTTGATAGATACCAAATTATGAGTAAGGTTTGATTATCTAATTTTTCAATCTTTAATTCTGTAAGAGGCTCCTCCCACTTGCCTGAAGAAGATGAGAAAAAAACAACAACAAAGAAAAAAAACCTATCATATAGCTACACTTTTGAGACAACAGAGTAAAGTTCTTGGTAAATGTAAAATCGATGAGGTAGGAAGTACCTTGAGGATGACTTTTGTTCACCTTCTGTATAATTTGCGTGTGCCCTGCCCAGCCACCAGTAACAAGACGCTGTTTCCCTTTTCCTTCCACGGCAGATGTAGGTGATATTTAAGGTTGTGTGTGCAGGTGTTTTGGGGGTTGATTTGTGTGGGAAGAGGAGAGGTGGTAGCCTGTAGCTTGACAGAAGAGAGGAAAAAAAAATCTGAACAATGTGTTGAAAAAGACTACAGTTTGAGCTACACAGGACCAGCTGTTTTTGCTAATTAGAATAACAAAAATAGCACATGCTAAAATGTTTTTCTTTTTTTCTCAAAAGCAATGAATGCTCTAGGAACTATAAGGAATGAGCTTTAAAATCCACTTAAATGGATGAACATTTTAGGAACCATATGGGGGAAGAACAGAAAGGGAGAAGAGCGGGGAAATAACATTTGATTTTCGGATGAATTTTTTTTAAAGGATGATAAATTGGGGCTATTTTTCCTTTTTCTTAACATTTAACAGGAAATGTTTTCATCCTATCTAGATTTCACAAAAATGCCACCACTTCTGTATTTCACAGGAAAGTGGTATGTGAGCCATGCCCACAACAAACCAAGGGAGGGCAGGCACTGGAGAGAGCTGCATATGCTCTATCATACATACTGCATGCCTCATCTCCATCCTCATGTTTTCTCTGAAGCAGTAGAGAGTAATTCAAAACTTTGAATATAGGAATAACATTTGTGACAACGACACTATTCTGGACATCTGCACTGTTAGAGTACTTAGAATAAAGTCACATGGCCATGGGGAAATTTCACAGAATTACAATCACAGTCATTTGCCAAGGTGTATAACTAGTTTGTTTTCAGCTGTTCTTCTCATGAATAATTATCAAGCAGGAATATCCTAAAGCTAGCACAAGCTGTCACTTAACCAAAATATTCAATATTTAACATTGAATTTAGAATTTCGTAAGTGAAAATAATTACTGTAAAAGCAAAATAATATACAGTGTGTATATTTGCATGCCTAAACGCACAGGGCTACATGTTAACATTCAGATTCCAAAGCATCCTTATCAAATGAAAGCACATCTTGAAAGTTGAGGAGGAAGAGAAGAGATCTAAGCACAAGTAAATCTCAGCCATTTTCAAGTACAGCTTGGTCTTCAGAGCTTTAAGGGCTGCCTCTCATTGCAAAGTGGAAAATGAAAAACAGCCTCTGCATATTGACGGTAGCTGACTACCATTGTGTTAGACTCTTTATTAGAATTTTTAAATGTTTGTAAACAAATACTGTATAATGGCTGATGATTTGTGTTTTTAAAATTAATACAAGTGTATCACTAAACATTTTAGCATTAATTTCTGGAGCGAATATCAGTTCAATCTTAAGTATGTTCTAAAAATCTTTACCCCTCTAGTGAGAATGTCATTAAGAAGAATGTCATTTATTGTAATGCACACCACCACATTATTAAACCTAGTTATGTGTGTGTGTGTGTGTGTGTGTGTGTGTGTGTGTGTATATATGTGTGTATATATATATATATATATTATTTCATTTCTAGTACCTCTCTAAAAATTATTTGACTGAAGCTAATGGAGATTTCTTTCTCCATTTCAGAAACCTGTAAATGTATCATGAGTTTATAAAATGGGTACTTTAAGTCATTCGAGCAATTCTAGAGTATAAGAAGAATTTTTGTTTTACTGTTTACTTTCCAATTAGTAGAAAACTTCTCAGTATTACAGTTTAACAATTGTTTTTCACTTGAATGAAAGAAATTATATTGGGGTAGAAACTCAAACATGAGAAGCAAATCTATTTAACTGAATTGTGGGTAATAGATAAAAGTTCCTTTGGGAATAAATAATATTTTCGCTTGGATAACACAATTTGGTTCTCTAAAAAGAATATTAGTTTCCCAAAACTTTAGGGAAATAATTCTGGTTTTTTCTTTCTTATGATTTATTTTAATGATATCTACATGAAATAGATAAAAGAAACACTGGAACCAGGACTCACTGCAAGTATAACAGGTACAAATGGCTTCCATTTTTAACTTATAAATTACCTTAAGTGTTCAGATAGTTACATGACTTTTCTTGAGCATCAAATAAATAATTCTAGTGAAAGAGTTTCTGCTTGGAAATCAAAAATAGGATGAGGCTTATCGGGTGTCCTCAAGATTTATGCTCAATCCAGCTTCTGCTTTAGTTTTCCCATCACTAGAAATGTCACAATAAGAAAGATATTAGTACTGTAAAAAGACTGTGTTCTTCAAATAAGTAGATTTAGTTGATCACAACTCAAAAGCATGAGAGATAATCTAAAGTTTCAAAAAGTTAATTGGCAAATGATAAAAACAGAAATGGCTTATTTTTTACATATCAATTACTTGGACCATTATAATCACACATGTACCTGTACATAATTGGCTGATCAGAAAAACCAGTCTTCAAACTCTGCACTCCTCCTTCTTCCTCTTCTTCTGTCCCTTCTATCCCTGCTGCTGTTGTTTGACTTCCTCTTCCCATCTTTACTTGCCTAGCTGAATGTAATGCCTCTAATATTGATCCCCCTGCCATCCATCTTTCCCCATTCCAATCTACCATCCACACATACGGGGGCCTCATAAACCTTGCAGTTTATCATTGGCCTCCTATTATTACTTCCTTGATCTCACACTATACTTTTTTAGGTCACTGTGCTTTTCCCTCTGCCTAGGATGCCCTGGCTTCTTTACTCAGCCTCTGCATACCTATTTATACCCCCAAGATTCATGTTTCTGTACCCATTTTCTCTGTATAGTCTTTCCTATTTCCCAAGAGGAAAAAGTGGTTTTGACTCTGGTGTGCCATAGACTTTCTGACTTAACTCTGTTATAGTCCTAATCATAATACTCTGGAGCAAAAGTCATTTTTCATTCTACTAAGTATTGAGCATATTTCTTAAATGCACATAGTAGGTGTTGAATTTAATGGAACCTTAAAAAACTTGCCCCAGGGTTTGGTGGTGAGTCAGTGAAAGTACTCCCCACAAATGCACTCCTTATTGATAACCATTAAATGTAGATAAAAGGAGACTTCTGGTATAAAATGGCATCTGGCCACCATTCCCTCGAACTGCCTCCCCCAATTGTCAATAACATCATATGAAAATGGAAAATTGTAACACAGAAATGTAAGACTGACAGGAAACCCAGTGCCAGAAATCTGGAAAAAATTTAGAATGATTACCAGGCTGATGCATCAAGAATGAAGAAACAGTCAGTAGCCTATCCAAGCATCACCTCATAAAACAGGAAAGTCCACCTCCTTCAAATGCAGTAGGTTTTCTTTTTCTGTTCCCATTGTCTGTTGCACAGCTCGCCTTAGAGATTTGGATCCTCTAATAAACAGGAAGCGGAGAAGCCATTCTATTCAACATGGGTACTGATTTTGAGGAAAACAGAATATTACAGTTCCTTCCTGTTCATTCACATTTGTATGTTATTCAGATAGAAAAACTCACAGCAAATAATAGTTGGGAAAAAGAGAGGTGGGAGGATAAGTATAGCACATTGCATCCTCAGAGATACTGTACCCACAAATGAAGTGCGGAAGAATGCAGAGTACTGCTCTCAATGAATCCCAAAGGTTATATTTTCAATTAATTCCATTATGTTTAATGGGTGGTGGGAGTAGTAGCAGTTTCTACTTCAGTAGAATAAGTCCAGGCTACATCAATGTCTACTGATCACTGGAAATTAGGAAGAAAAATGAATATACTGATCTATCCAAAAGTCTGTGGAGAAAGGTACAAGGAGTGAAAATGGAAAACAATGAACCTGGGGGAAAAGTCCTCATTTGAGTGAATGTAAGGGAAATAAAACAAGGGACCTGTGGTTAAATAAGGTAAAACAAGCAAAAAAAAAAAAAAAATCTGTCAAAAATTTTAGATAGTTCTTGTTCTTATAGAAACTACGAAAAAAAATTGGAAAAGTGGTCCGCATGCTCAATGTATCATAAAAAGATAGGAAAGTCTTAGGTAAAAAGAAAATAGGTTGGGATGAAATAACTTCTAAGATTTGAATTAAAATTTGCAATTTTACGAATAGGAAAGTTGAGGTATAAAACATGGCCTGCAATCAAAGCATGTGACCTTGACTGGTTTGGCTCATTGGATAGAGCATCAGCCTGTGGACCAAAGGGTCCCTGGTTTGATTCCAGTCAAGGTCACATACTTTGGTTGCAGGCTCATCCCTGGCCCTGGTCCTGCTTGGGTCATGTGCAGGAGGCAAACAATTGATGTGTCTCTCTCTCATTGATGTTTCTCTCTGTCTTTCCCTCTCTCTTCTCCTCTCTCTAAAAGATCAATGGAAAAATATCCTCGAGTAAGGATTAACAAAAATAAATAAATAAATAAATCAAAACCTAGCGATGAGCACTAAAATCATTAAATATATATGTTAGTTCTAAATAGCTGTTGCAAATATATTTTCAACTCTGAATGCAAATATCAAAAAATAATTCTTGTAAAAGAATAGATATGAAAAAATCTATACATATAAAAGCCTAAGTGACTGGCCAACCAGCCGACTTTTTGACCATCTGACCAGTAGCTATGACGCACACTGACCACCAGGGGGCAGATGCTCAACGCAGGAGCAGAAACCACAGGCTTGGAAACATGGAACAGACTGATGAATCTCAGATGGAAGGGGGGAGAGGGGAGGGCAGAAAGAGATTAACCAAAGATCTTATATGCATACTAGAGGCCTGGTGCACAGGTGGGTTCCTCAGCCTGGCCTGTGCCCTCTCACAATCTGGGACCCCTTGAGAGACGTCAGACTGCCGGTTTCGGCCTGATCCCACAAGCCAGCCTAAGGAACCCTACTGGTGCACGAATCCATGCACCAGGCCTCTAGTATATTTAATAATGTCAATCTAAGTTCAACATCCCTTTTTATATGACCAGTCAAAAGGGGGTGGGGGTGGGGAAGGGAATACAAAAGCATTCCTTGTAAATAAACAAAATATACTGTTTCTTTCTTGACTTTAATATTTAGAGAAAGAGAAGTTGAATATTTTAGAAAATGAGTAAAATAAGTACCAAGATGTCTACTTTCCTAACCATTAGAGCAGATGAAAGTGCAGTCCATTAAAACAGCAGCAACCAAAACAAAGGCAACAAAAATTATAGAAATCCAAAAATCGAAGAAAATATAAAAAGGGACATAACCATAAGAGATAAGACCAAATATATCACTTTTGAAAAATTTGGAAAACTACCAGGTTGAGTCAAAGACACGTTTTATATGTTGCTACTATGACATCTCCAATTTAGAAGTGCATGTAAATGTTAAAAGTAGTGTGAGTAGAGAATTCTCAAGCAAGTACAAAGTAAATAAAAGTAGAGGTGCAATGTTATCTTCAGACAATTTAGGCTTTAAGGTAGAAAGCATATAACGGGATAAAAAAAGCTGTTTATATTTATAAGAGTTATGATAATGATAATGTAGCAGTTATGAACCTTCATGTGTCAAATAATACAACATTCAAATATATTAAGATAAAACTGGCAGGCAAATATAAAGTGAAAAATGAATAGAAACAAAGTTGCCATGAAAGATTTAATATGTCTTGGATAGATCATGAATTTGAGAAAGTAGAGAATTGGACTATTATAATTAAAAAAATGGTAACATGGAGAATTTGATTAATATAGCTACTATTAAGATGTGTATTGAATTGCCCACTCTAAAAAGAGTTTATTTACCTTTAAGAATCTATGCTATATTAAAAAAACTGATAAGGTACCAACCCATGGGGGGAAGGCAAATAAATTATTAGAAATAGAAAAAAAATACCAAATAATCTGACTACACATTCTGTGACTGAAAATATTTTTATCAAACCTAAAAGATTCACCAATCACTTGAAAACATGTATGAGAGAAAGTATATGAATATATATATATTCACACACACACACACACACACACACACACATATGTACACACACATAAATACCTACACACATAAATATCCTAAAACATAAGTTAATGTTACTGCTTTAACATAATGTCTAAGAATTGCTTTAACATAGTTCAGAAAAAAATAATTGGGGCACATAAGTGAAACAAGAATAATAAAATGTTGATAATTTTTGAAGCTTGGTAACAAGTACATGGGGGTTGATATAACTATTTTCTTTATATTGTATATGTATGAAATTTTACATAATATTAATACTTTCAAAAAGTACCACATATATAACTTACATGTTACTTAAAAAGCTGAAAATTAGAGGCAAATTCATATCCTAAATGCTATCAATAACAAAAAATTAAGAAAATCAGAAAAAAATATGAGATAAAAGTGGAAACAAGTAAAAATGTTTAAAAAGCCAAAAATATGCTAACATTAATACATAACTATAAGAGCTAGTTTTTGTAAAACTTATTAGAATGTACATTCAAGAAATGCAATCAATAAAAAAGATTCAAGTACCCAAAACTTACATAAATAATGATAATAATGGGAAAGAAGATTTAACAGTAAAATAAAAAGAAAACATAAAGCATTAATAATTAATAAAGAAAGAAAAAGAATAATGATCTAGAGAAAAATCTATGTAAATATTTAACTTATTTCATAATAGATTAGTACTGTCCAAGCATTAAAGCCATGGAAGGAATTAAAAAATAAAAAGTGATAGATATATTTAGTATTACATTTCCTATACATTAAAATGGTCAAGAACCTGGCGAGCATAGCTCAGAGTTGAGTTTTGACCCATGAACCAGGAGGTCATGGTTTGATTCCTGGCTAGGGGACACACACCTGGGTTGAGGACTTAATCCCTAGCAGAGGACATGCAGGTGGCAGCTGATCGATGATTCTCTCTCATTATTGATGTCTCTCTCTCCCTCTCCCTTCCTCTCTGAAATCAATAAAAAAATATTTTTTAAAAATGTTACCCATTTTTTTACATACAAAAAAAGAGCTAAATATTCTTAGTTCATTTAATGTCCTCAACAGTCCTACCCTTATGTAAGGCCCTCATCTCTAAGCAAATTTCTAATCATTGTCCCAGAGAAATAGCCTTGGACATACCATTGCCATGTAGAATGCCCACCCCACCCCTCCCACCTCCACCTAATTATCTGAGTTCGTATTCCTCAAAAGTCCATTTAAATATAATTCTGTGATGCTTTTGCTGGTAAATCCACCCACATAGTGCTCCTTGCTCCTCTAAAATTTCAATAACAAAAAGTGCTGGTATCTTTCTTTGCAATTTGTCATGGACAAATGTCTATGGAGAAAATATCTTGATTGAATGTTCACATGTGCTCACACTTAAAATCTTTAAATGATTGGCTGATTTATCTGTTGGAATTTGGAATGTCCTACAATATTGTTTCTGCAAAATTTCCTCAAGCAATTCTGATGTTTGAGTTTTTCCCAGTACATACTCTGAAAGTGTATTTCTAAAAAGTATTGTGCAATTTCATAGACCCAAATGAACATTTAAAATGGGATAAATTACAATAAAATAGTGTGGTACTTTCTTGCCACCAGATCGCAGGAATACTATTATACTAATAAATAAAAATGGATATGATAAACTGTTTTCAATTATGCACTATTTGGAACTATATTAAGTATTCTAATAAGAGGAGAAAACAGCAATATAAAAATGCTTATGGAGAAATGCAACAGAATAAACATTTAATGAAAGGTTCAGAGGGGAGAAATGTATTATTGCCTATTCTTTCTTATGAGAAACAAAGCATCCAATACAAGAGACCAATTCAAATGCAAAATGAGGAGGTAGAAAGAGCCAAAGACAACGAAAGTCAACCTCTGAGGAGGTGGGAAATCCTGGACAAGTCAGACAACACCTCTGTGCCACAGTTTAGACATCTAATAAAACAGGGAATATCAGACTTCATGGTTTCCAAGATTGACTCATCCTCCGGATGTCTAAAATAATTTGATAAAATGAACCATCATCCAGGTAAATGCCATAGTTCATAATTCATTTAAAAAAATACTTGTCTTTTTAACAAAACATCAATTCAATACACATAAATGTTATTCAGTTAAAACATTATGTGTAAGCTCATCAAAATTGAATCATAGTAAAAGTTTACATTTTACCTAAAGGAACAAAATATAGCAATTGTTCTTAAAAATTCAGCAAAAACTTAATTTAAAAAAATACATTTTATCGATTTTTACAGAGAGGAAGGGAGAGGGATAGAGAGTTAGAAACATGGATGAGAGAGAAACATCCATCAGCTGCCTTCTGCATGCCCCCTACTGGGGATCGAGCCTACAACCAAGGTATATGCCCTTGACCAGAATCAAACCCAGGACCCTGCAGTCCGCAGGCCGACACTCTATCCACCGAGCCAAACCGGTGAGGGCAGAAAAAACTTAATTTTAAAATATATGTTCCAAGTTTATCATATTAAATATCATTGAAATGCTCCATTTGAATTTTTCTGTTGCTATTATATACTGCTGGATAGACCCCAGCTTTCATAAAATAATACACTTTCATGTAATTTTCCCAACATGATCTTTCCGTTTGTGACATAGTTATTGAGTTAAAACACTTGGTTATGAGTATGAGCATTTTAGCTGCTTTTTCTGTTTGATCAAATAGGTTTGGCAACCATATATTATTTGAAGGATTCATGCACTCTGTATTACACACATGCTAAAGAATCTTTTTGGGTTTTTTTTGGTACCACAAGGTGGAATCTTCTTTTTCTAGTATAAACCTCTAAATATTAACATAATTTGAATAATCTCATACACCTGAACTGTTTTTTTTTTAAATTTAAGACAACCATTTAACAGCTGTGCAAATATATGGCAACTTCGTTAGCTAATGCAGGTAGCGCTGTGGATATTGACGTTCCTGGAATATTCAGAATATTGAATCTTTAACAGAATGATGAGCTGTTCACACTAAAAAGTCAATAAACATTGTCTTCTAAATGTTAAGCTCATAGAGACGAGCAGTACAAAACATACACTGTAAAATATATGTATCTACATGAAAACTTCCTTGGTTGTAGCCATAAATGTGAGCGTACCAAATACATATCAATTTACTAATAATTTTAATACCCAGATTAAATAAGTAAGGCATATTTATGAAATGTGTACTCTTTAGTTGTCATTGTGCTAGGCACATTTACATATCTTTCATAACAAACTTCCCCAGATATACTAACTCTAAACCCAGAAACAGTATAGTCTAGTGCTTAAATTTTCAATGGCTATATAAATCATTTGGGAAGTGTGACAAAACGTAAAGTCCTAAGCCCCATCTCCTAGAAACTTCAAGTCTAAAACAGTGAAATACACAATAAAAACCTACTAATATTGACATGATAAAAGAAGGGGAAGGAATTAGCCAAAATAAGATATGCATAACCCATGACACAGACAACAGTGTGGTGATGGCCAGAGGGAAGGTGAGTGTGGGTAGATGAAGGGGGTAAAAAGGGAGGGAAATGGGGACACTACAACAGTGTTAACAATAAAAACAAAAAGGAAAAAACAAGTAGAATAAGAGTATGATGATTCTGAGATAAAATATTTTAAAACCTATGAATAAGGAATTATGCCACATTAGAAATAATTTCTATGATCACCCTGGAAAAAGTCTCAAAAAGGTTACTAACCTAAAATTAGTTGGTGAATATATGAAACATATTGAAAAAATACTAACTTTGCTTCTGGAAATCATGATTCCTAAAATGAATTGAAATTTCATAACACTATTTCCTCCTGTTCCACATCTAGTGATGAACGTTTGAAGGTGAGAGGGATGAGAGCTTTTAAGGTGAGAAACAAGGGGAATCTCTAGAGTAAGATTTATATCAGGCACTGCTGTGTCTTCTAGCCAGGTTACCCAACAACTTGGAATTTTGTAAAAGAATAAATGGGAGACTGCCCTAGCCAGTTTGGCTCAGTGGATAGAGCATCGGCCTACGGACTGGGGGTCCCAGGTTCAATTCCAGCCAAGGGCACATGCCCAGGTGTGGGCTCGATCCTCAGTAAGGGGTGTGCAGGAGGCAGCCGATCAATAATTCTCTCTCATCATTGATGTTTCTATCTCTCTCTCCCTCTCCCTTCCTCTCTGAAATCAATAAAGAAATATATTTTTAAAAAAATAAATGGGAAACATTTTCTATGGGAACACAAAAAAATACAGTGACAATTACACTAAGACCACATAAAGCACTCTGAGAGGGAGCGGTGTCATAAACTTTCTACCTCAAATTATTCACTGAGTACAAGATTTGATCGGTGGCAGCCTCTTATACATGGACATATTCTGCCCTGGCACAAAAAGACCTTTGCAGTTAAAGCACTGTAGACCCGTACTCTTTGAGATAGTGTGATCATTGACTACAGATGCAAGCATTGTACATGAAGAAAAATCTCTGTCTATAAAAAGGTGGCTAATAAGATCATAGAGCCTCACTGGAAATGGTTCCCAGAAACAGGATTGTCATCTCACAGGCATGCTTCCTTGCAGGCCATTGTACATACACATTCACACATATGAAAGCCTCAGGCACTGCTGTTACATTTAACTCTACTTTTTGAGAGAAAACCAAATAATGCTGTAGAACCACTCTGATCTATATTGAGTCTACCAGATATGAAATGCACAAGTAGTCCCTTTCTACTCTTTTTAGGCTTTTGCATGCCACCTCCCCATGTTTAGAAGAGTATAGAAAAGTAATATTTAAACAAAATTGTAAACTGAAAAATAATCCCTGCCTCACGCCACACATCAAATTTAATTGCAAAGCTATAAAAAAAAGAAAGAAAAGAGACAAATAAACTATAAAAATATAACAGGAGACATATAACCCAAGGTCAGAAGACCTGTAATGTAGGCAGCCAAAAGCATGGCATAATCCTATATAATAAAAGCCTAATATGCTAAGTGTCCAGTCGACCGGTTGGCTGTTCAAACAATCAAAGCGTAATATGTTAATGATACACTAAGGCCACTCAACCGCTCACCATGACGTGCACTGACCACCAGGGGGCAGATGCTTCAACCGGTAGGTTAGCTTGCTGCTGGGGTCTGGCCGATCAGGACTGACCAAGATGGACCAGATGAGCCCTGGAGCCCTTCCACGGTCCCTCCCTGGCTGGCCAACCTCCCGCATCCCTCCCCGTCTTCAATTGTGCACCAGTGGGTCCCTCGGCCTGGCCTGCACCCTCTCGCAATTCAGGACCCCTCAGGGGATGTCAGAGAGTCGGTTTCAGCCCAACGGCAGAAAAACCAGTTGTTATGATGCGCACTGACCACTGGGGGCAGATGCTCAACACAGGAGCTGCCTCCTGGTGGTCAGTGCATTCCCACAGGGGGAGCACCACTCAGCCAGAAGCCAGGCTCTCGGCTGGCAAGCACAGCGGCAGTGGCAGGAGACTCTCCCACCTCTGTGGCAGCACTAAGGACGTCCAACTGCCAGCTTAGGCCCACTCCCCGTGGGCCATCAGTCGGACACCCCCTAAGGGATCCCAGAATGCGAGAAGGTGCAGGCTGGGCTGAGGGACCGCCCCCCCCCCCCCAGTGCACAAATTTTGTGCACTGGGCCTCTAGTTTATAATAATAAAAGCATAATATGCTAATTAGATTGGATATCTTTCCGGATGACCTTCTGGACAAAGCCATGGCGGCTGGGGCTGAGGATGGATCAAGAAAAAGGAGGCACAGACAGGGAGAGAAAGACAGGCATTGTCAAGCCATGAAACAAAAGTAGAGGTCTTCTTTGGTTTAAAGAAAAAATATAAATAGTTCTTTCCAATCCTCAATAAAAATAATCAATGTACTAGTAAGATTTAATAATATATTAAATGCAAGTATGCCCTTGCATGAATTTTATGCATCGGGCCTCTAGTATAAAATATTATTGGATTTGTTTACTCAAAAATAAAAACTTCAGTTTATCAAAAATGTTATAAGCAAAATGGAAAGGCAAAAATTAGAGAAAACATTTGCAAAATATATGATAATCAAAGTGGTTATATATGTTGCATGCAATTTTTATAGTAAAAAAATACAAACATCTTAATGGAAATTGGACAGAGTTGACAATTCACAAAGAACTACAAATATCAATAAACTTAAACTCATTCATCACTACAAAGCAAGGAAATTGAAAATGCAACAACAATTAAGTCTTTTTTTTATTTCGGATAGGAATATTTTCTACTCTAACACCTAATACTGAAATGGGGAAAAGAAGAGGTCTCTGGAATATTGCCATCATGAATGTAAACTGGTATAAAATTTCTGGGAGACAAGTTAGCAATGCATGCAAAAAGTTTTAAAATGTACATATTTTTAACTAGCGAATGCATGTGCAGTAATATATTCAAAGAATAAGTGTGAAAAGAAATAATGTCTTTCAAAAACTGAAAACCGAAGGGTCCAACATTTCTTTCGATTGATTATATTGCAGCTATTAAATATGAGCTACAGAAGAAATGGCTTTATGAAGTGAGAAGGTGTTTATACTGTACAGAGCATAATGAGTTGTGAGATAAAGAAACACTGTATTCTCAACTTTGGAAGAAGAAAAGACACACAAAAAGAAGAGGAAAACTCTGGGGACACACATCGAAATGACAGCAGAGATAATTTGCGGATGCTTGATTACAAGTGCTTGTTACATATCCATTTTCAGTTTACTTTTGTTTTCTAAAATTTTCTTAATGAGTGTGATGGTTAAGTGTATGTCAAATTAGCTAGGCTACGGTGCCTAGCTGTTTGGTCAAACACCAGTCTAGATGCGCTATGAAGGAAGTTTTTAGATATGATTAACATCTGTCATCAGTAGACTTTATGCAAAGCACATGACCCTCCATAATGTGGTGGGCCTCATCCAATCAATCGAAGATGTTCAGAGCAAAGCTGAGGTTTCCCACCAAAGAAAGAATTCTGCCTCAAGACTGTAACACAGAAACCCTTGCCAGAGTTTCCAGCCTGCCAGCCCATCCTACGTGTTTTAGAATCACCAGCCACAGGTGAGACAGTTCTTAAAACACATTTCTATTTCTTGTAGTATAGGTATAAGTATATGTGAAGGTATACGTTCCACACCCACAGATTCAAATAACTACATGTCAAAAACGTTTTCCCAAACAAGAAATGTTACATTGTTGCTCTTGTGTACTATGGATTTAGGCCTATAATGGCTGCCTCTGTCCTGAACGTTACAGTGCACAGACTTTTTTTCTTGTCGTTATTCCCTAAACAACACAGTATAATAACTATTGACATTGCATTAGATATTGTAAGTAATCCAGAGATCACTTAAAGTATATGGGAAGATATGTGCAGGCTACATGGAAATTTTATATAAGGGACTCGAGCATCTTGAATTTTGGTAATGGGGTGTGGTGGGAGGGCTGGTGGAGCGTGGCTGTTTGGGAACCAATCCCTTGTTACTCTGGAGAACATTGACTGATACAATGAGCATGTACTAGCTCTTTGGCATAAGAAAAAAATAAAATTAGTAAGCAGATCTTTGAGAATTAAATAAGAAATTGGAAATGAGGGTGAGGGGGATACCAAATTCTTTTTAAGATAAAGCAACATAGCTGAGAAAAAAGGTCCTGTTTCTCTACTTGTTATTTAAGGGTCACTGTTTATCATGCAGGGGGTACACAACAATGTGGAGGGAAATGATATATTAGCCCTGCATAATCACATATCTACCATCTCTGTGATGTGGACGACAAAACTTGTCACTTGTCTGCTATTTACAGGTGAGATTGTAATACTTTATACCATATAACCTGGTAAGATAAACTGCAGTCCTGAAGGTATTTCACTTGAAAAATAAGGAATAGTTTCCATTTTGTTGCCTTTTCATATTAGTATCTGCTAGTCTATCATGCTAATTAATAAATGTAGCAGGCATTGTAAGACTCGCGTGTTTTTTTTTCCTAATTTTGTTTAATTTATCAAATGGAAAGTAATCTAGCAAAGAGTCATTAATTTAATTTCTCCTGAGAGGGAATCATTACTAGATATGTTAAATTTTCAACAATGTAGTTTCAAAACAGCTGTAGCCATGGAAAATTTTTATAGTTTTAATTGAACATCTGTGCATTTTAATTGATTAATTTGAAGAAAATACAGGGAAAAAGAAAGAACAGTAGGTAATATGAATTTAACAAACCACTTTTTTTGTTTTCTCTGCTTCTTAGTTAATGATTTTTCAGTATAAACAAAACAAGATATTATCAAACAACATTAAATAATTCCCATGGCTATAAATACATTCATGATGATTTAGAAGAGGAGACAAGTATTTTGTGATAGGATTGTTTAAAATCAAAAACATGAACAAGAATACACATGTGAACATATACCCTGTTTATAAAGGTCCCTATCTCTGTGGAAAATATTGGGGCAAGTCACTAAGGAAACATCCAATAGTGTAAAAATTCTCTAGCATCCCATCCACCACTGCTGCCATGACCAGGCTTTACATTACGACTCATAACAGTAGCAACATTACAGTTATGAAGTAGCAACGAAAATAATTTCATGGTTGGATCACAACATGAGGAACTGTATTTAAAGGGCCAGAAGGTTGAGAACCACTGTTTTAGAGGAAAATATGCCCATAGAAACTGATCTGTTCCCTAAGAACTTTTTAAAAAATATATTTTTTTATTGATTTTTAGAAAGAGAGAAAGGGAGAGGGATAGAGAGAAACATCAATGAGAGACATCATCAATCAGCTGCCTCCTGCACACCACCTACTGTGGATCAAGCCTGCAACCTAGGCATGTGCCTAACCAGGAATCGAACCAGCAACCTCTTGGTTCCTGGGTCGATGCTCAACCACTGAGCTACACCATCCAGACTCCCTAAGAACATTTTAAATCAATTGAAGGATCCATGTTGGGCAGCACAGTGTTTGACATATAGTAGTCCCTCACTTAATGTTAGAAAGTGGTTTGAAGGTTTTCCATTTAGAAGGTAAATGTGCTAATTACAGATTAGTCTAATATAGCCATTAAGGAAGATAATAAAGGAAAGATATCTGGTAATGTGTTTTTAACTACTGATTCTCTACTTATCTATATATATAAAAGCCTAAGTGACCATTTGACCATTTGACCGGTAGCTATGACACACACTGACCACCAGGGGGGCAGATGCTGAAAGCACAGGCATGGAAACATGGAACAGACTGATGAATCTCAGAGGGAAGAGGGGAGGGTGGGAAAAGATTAAACAAATACTGTATATGCATACTAGAGGCCCGGTGCACAGATTCATGCACCAGTGGGGTCCCTTGGCCTGGCCTGCAGGGATTGGGCCCAAACTGGCAGTCTGACATCCCCTGAGGTGTCTCAGATGGATTGAGAGAGGACGCAGGCCAGGACAAGGGACCCCACTGGTGCATGAATCCATGCACGGGGCCTCTAGTATGAATATAATAGAAGAATTTTCACTTCACAATAGTTTACCAGTATCTAGCCTGCAAGGAAGTTATTTTCTTTTATCCAGCTGGTATCCTTGCTACGACTATACCTGTGCAAAATGTCCCTATCCTGGATAACAATTCGCATTCAACATATTTATAATTTCAATGCGTCACTAATTGTCACCACAAATTCGTTAAGACATTCAAATTCGCAGGCCATTTATTTCAAATGGGTAGTGCTGTTCAGTATATATAGGTAGACACTGAATATATTTTAAAGATAATTATTATCTTTGATAAGAGAAAAAAAAATCACCAGAATTTCTTTCAAAATGAGCACAATCTTTGTTAAAAGTAATTCTTTACATTTAACAGTAATTCTTTTAACAAAGAATTAATTTAGAACAGAACTAGAGACAGGGATGACATTGAATGTGAAAGGAAGTTTTCTTAATGGAACCTGCCTCTACCTCAGTGAATGGACTGGGAATTAGTGAGTTGAAAAGAAATTGTCAAAAGACCCTAAGTTTGCATGATGTGACACCTTCCCCTCTGTCACTCCTCTTCTCCTCACAACATCTACACACATATGCATCAACTCATGAAAAGCTTACAGCTGATGGATTCTTTTTTGTGTGTAAACCAATGAAGCTCTGTGCCTTGGGTACCAATTGTCCTGACCTGCATGGGACAGCAACTTAGATTCAGGATCGTGAAGACCCAGAGAGAGCAAGACAAAGGAACCCACCACAGGTGGAGAGGAGGTTATTTATTACCCCAGGAGGTGCAATTGGTCTCCAAGAGACCGGAGACCTTACCTCACTGGGTTACATCGCTGTAGAACAAGAGCTGAATTCCAGACTTGAAGAGTACTTGGCAGGAATACTGTAGAAGGGATTTAATTTTCAAAAGAGGAGTTAGCCTTTAAGACCTTTCCAAAGTGGAAAGCTTATGTTTCTATGATTATATCAACAGTTGAGAGACATGATTAGAAAATTAGCCTCCTAATTATACTTCAGTACCATAAACTAATCACTAAGTAAATCCAGATGCTGAGATCAAGGCTGACTTTACATAAAGGTACTCCATTATTTTGCCTTCTGGCTCTAGAACAAAATCTTATAAAATGCAGACACTTTCTATCTGTGCTTCATAGATGTTACTATTAGAATGTCAGCTATAACACGTGGAAATTACAAAATATAATTTTATTAAGCTGTAGAATGAAAGTAGAGAGGTTCATAATCCCCAATGAATTTCAGTAATAAGGACCTCTAGCTCACATTTTTGGGTACAGAAAGCATAATGCAGTAAGTCCAAATATTTACATAATCAAAGACTACTGTTACTTCAGTCTTCCCAGTAGTTCCATATTTATTTTTCATAAAATGTGGCCTTGTAGTAAACTATCAGTAGGTCATAAAATGACAAATTATATGTGTACCTAACAACAGAGCATCAAAATATCTAAAATGAACACTAACAGAAATAAAGAAATATGCAAGGTCTTGGTTGTAGATTTTGACACTCTTATCTCAATAACTGATATAACACATAGACAAAATTCAATAAGAATAGAGAATACTTCCACAGTTGACCTAGTGGGCACTGAAGTCTAGTACACCCAACAACACAGAATAACACTTTTTATGTATCCCATGGGCCATAAATAAATCAAAATACATTTAAAAGTATTGAAATCTTACAGAGCATGTTACTTTTTATGACAATGGAATTAAAACCATTGTCATAAAAATAAGGTAGCTAAAAAAATCCCCACTATTTGAAAATTAAATAATACACTAATTTGGCCTGTGGATGAAATTTAAAAAAATCACACAGAGAAATTAGAGAATATTTAAACTAAACTAATGATAACCTGATACAGCTTAGGGTTAAAAAGAAATACATAGAATTACATTTATACTAGAAATGGATAAAAAGTATAAAATCAATTATCTGAATTTCTATTTTAAGACAAAAATAAAAGAATTAAATTAAACCCAAGTAGAAAATATAATAAAAGAGAAAATCAGCAATCAATGAAATAGAAAACAAGCAATAGAAAAAAGTGATAGACCGAAAATTGATTTTTTAAACATTAATAAACTGATAAATTTGGATTAAAACTGATTTTTTTAAAAAAGAAAACACAAAATAACAATATTACCAATGAAAGTGAAGACAGCACTACAGAAAATAAAATGTTATTAAGGAAAATATTTTAATAAAAGAAAAATATTTTATACAAATTGATGCTGATATTCAAAAATTTAAAATAAATGGATACATTTCTTATAAAACACAATTTTCTAAAAGTGACACAAAAGAAATAGAAAATATGCTTAGCCCCATACCAATTAAATAATTTTTATGAAATCTTCCCCATAAAGAAAACTCCAAACCCAGCTGGTTTCACTGGTGAATTTTATCAAATATTTTAAAAAGAAATTATAACTATTTTACACAAACTCTTTCTCACTATAGGGGAATAAAACTCATCTCCCACTCACTTTATGAGCCAACATAGCTCTGATATCAAAACCTGATAAGGCTATTATCAGGAAAATAAAAACAAAAGGAAATGAGTACAAATTAAGCTTCTCATGAATAAACACAAAAATCCTTTACAAAATATTAGCAAACTGAATACAACAATATATACAAAAGATGATACATCATACTAGTATCAAGAGGTTATGATAATACATCATAATTAATGTATGGAAGGCTGATTTCATGTTTGAAAATAATCCATGAAATTAATCATATTAACAGACTAAAAGAAAAAACCCATATGATCATCCCAATATGTGTGTGTGTGTGTGTGTGTGTGTGTGTGTGTGTGTGTGTGTAGGGAGGTGAGAGAGAATGACAAAATGTAATATCAATTCATGATTTTTAAAAAAATGCTCAGAAAACTAGAAAGTGAAGGGAACTACCTCAATTTGATAGAGCTAAAAACTATAACAAACATCATGTACTAGTATGTATTGAACATTTTCCCTCCAAGATTGGAACAAAGGCAAGGGTTTCTGCTCTCACAACTTCATTTTACTGGAGGTCCTACATAGTGCAATAAGACAAGAGAAAGAAATAAAAGACATAAAATTGAAAAGGAATAGGTAAAATGGTCTTTTTTCAGACAATATAATTGTATACATAGAAATTTCTACAAAAAGCTACTAAGTTTAACAAGGTCTTAGGATACAATTTTAAAAATCAATTGTAGTTCTATATACATGCAGCAAACACTGAAAAAAAATCAATTTCAAAAAAGCAATGCAGTTAACAATAGCAATACAAGTGATCTCCCTGGGATTACTTCCCAAATAAACCATCTTCCAGAAGCCTTTGTTTCAGGCTAACACAGACAGCTAATATCAAGCAAAATACAAATGGCAGTATACAGGGAAGTCTGGAAGTACAAATATATAGAACAGATCAGAAATTACATATTATTTTGATTGTTTTCATTTTGCTCAACCATACTTTATATATTTTTCCAAATAACAAGTCATGCTTACATAAAGAGGAAATAGTTATCAATCTTCAAAATTTTTTTAAGAAAAATAGCCAAGGGGCTTTCTCATTTATGATGAGTGAGATAATGTGCCAAATATTATTGAATAATGTATCAAGATTTAATATATCCAATTTAAAATTTTAAATAAATTGTTAGCAATAGGTCATTGGGGATAAATGTAAATATTTTAGGTACTCTAATGACGTAAAAAGTTTGTTTTAAGATCTTTCCATAAGTTTATATTAAAATGGATAATATAAAAATACTTATCCACAAAACATAAAGATATCATTACATGTCTTTTCATATGTTATTCAACACATATTTATGAAATATCAACTACATGAAACTACTATTCTAAGTAAAGAGGAAAATAGATAAAAATTGTTGAGAGCCAGACCTGTCATAAATATTTCACATGTATGCTATCCTCTATTCCCCCCCAAGACAGTCTGAGCAGGCGCTAACACAGTCTCCATTTTCACATGGGAAAACTGAGCCACACAGAAGGAAGCAACTGGTGTGAAATCACAGAGCAGTGATGACGGGCAGCAGCCAAACCTGGTGAATCTGATCCCAGAGTCTACATCTCAACCAACATGCTGAGCACAATGCTCAGTGGTAAACAAGGTGAAAACCTTTGTGTTCTCATGAAGCTCACATGTTAATAGTGGAATACAGAAAATAGGCAAATACAAAGAGAAGAAAGTAATAAATAAAAGAGAAAGATAATGATAAGCTTCAAGGAAAATAAAATACAAGCAACAGCGGGAGATGGATGCCAGGAAAGCCTCTATGAGATGGCATTTGAGCTGAGACGTGAGTGACATGAAGCAGCCAGTGCTGCAAAACTCCAAGGCAAGAGTGTTCTAAGTAGATAAAACATCTCTGCAAAGGCCCGGAGAATGAGCAACATTGATGTGTCGGAAGAACAGGAATGAGGGTGCAGAAGAGATGGCTTTGGAAAAGTAGGGCCTCACGAACAAAATTTAGCTTTTATCCTAAGTATGATGGGAAGCCATTGGAGGGATGTAGGAAGAAGTCAGCACCACACTTTTATTTGTGCTTTTGAAAGCCTTACAATCCTTTGCAGAGCATGGTTTGTAAGGGAAGCAAAGGGGAAGAAGAGAGACCAGGAGGCTATCAAATGGGATACGTGAGGGCAGCGGGGGTAGTGGCCTAGGCGTGGAAAGAAAAAATTGATAGAAGCAGACCAAATCAAATACCTGTCAGAGATAGACCCAGGAGGACTCTCATGGATTGCTTCGGTAGGCGAAGAACGAGAGGAGGAACCAAGATAATGACTAAGTTTTTGGCTTGAACAATTTTAGATGGTGGTAACATCAAAATAGGAATGACTAGGGAATGACAAGCTAGGTTTTAGATGCTTATTATGCATCTAAGGTGAGATGTCAAATAGGCAGTGGACTGAAATACCACGAGAGATGGGAACTTGGCAGCCATCAGTGCATAGATGGCATGGGCACTCTAACACACAGGGATTGAGTGGAGAAGCCTAGAAAGGGGCAGCCCCTGAGGCCAGAGGAAACCAGGAGTAGCAAGATCAAAATCAGTACTAGAGAATCAGGAGGGAGGGCTCATTGGTGAAAGGGGTTGTATCTTTCATTAGAGCAATCACATGCTCTTGCAAATCTTGTATACATTCAAATGACTCACTCTTACAGAAAAGTCTAACTCAAAGAACATGAAAATAAAGTTTGATAAAGTTAAACATATTTTAGAAAATGGAGACTGTATCTCTTAAATAATCAAATCAAATGAGCAAACCAAGATTCTTATACTAGTATATTAACTTGCTTAAAACAGGATTTAATGTACACACCAGATCTTGAATGAGATTAGTTTAAGATTTGAATTCAATGTCAGATGCCATCAGAAGTAAACTCTAACATTTGGTTCATACTGTGCTGCCTTTACTATCTAGAGTTCACATGCAAATTATCATCATCATAGCTACTAATTAAATGCTTACTATTGTAAATGACAAAGGGGCCCTGTAATAAATCTTTCAGAAAGGCTCCTCACAGGGTGACCTGGTCATAAATTCCTAACTGGGCAGGTCTTCCTGAGTAGTCATGCCCCAGGCCTTAGTAAAAGGTCTATCTTTGCCTTAAGCAAGACCTGTCCATTGTTCTCCTGCATCTAGGTTAACACACCTTTGAAACCCAGAGTAATCCTCTTTTCCAAACCCCTCGGAACCATTACCACCCTCTTAAGGGAGCACATAATCTTGTTAACTATTCTGTCATACAATCTCCACTTTGCTTTCTCCTACCTTCATGTAATCTTCCTTATCTTCCCTCCTTAATTCCAAATGCATAAAAGAAACTGCAAAACTGTAATTCTTTAGAGCATCTGAGACCATGCTTTATGGCTTTGTCGTCCATTTTGGTTCAAACAAACTCATAAAAGTTCTCCATAAATTTGGACATTCTTACATAGACACTCTATATTAATTAATGTAATGCTCACCAGAATCTTATAAATTAAATGCTTTTACAATGTCACTTCTTTTTTAAGATGAGGAATGTTAGGGTTGCCGAAGGAGGAAGGCACGAGGCCAAAAGGGGTAAAGAATTATAAATTTACTATTACATCTGCTAGCAGAAGGGCTGAGACCAAAACGGCATCAGCTGGACAGAGAAGGGGGAGCGGGATATTTATGTCTCTTGTAAGGGTCAGTCAGAGCAATGAGTCAAACCAGGTGCGGGTGGGAGCCAGGTGTAGGCAGTCCCCTGGAAACTGGGTGAGGTGGTTTACTGGCAGCTGAAGTCATGAGACCTGTAATGTGAGTCACAGGATAATCGCTGGGAGGGGTGAGAGCCCCATGCAGAGCATCATGGAGTGCAAGAATGTGCCTACAAGGAACTGACCTTAAGAGAGGTTTAAGTGACTTTCCCAATGTCAGCCAGCATCCCACAGTGGTCATATCTAGAGACTTTGTGGTCCTTATTCTGGTGACACAGTGATACCTCAGGACTCCACCCTTAAAACCTCATGGTAAACTTTGTAACTTTGTGCCCCCACCTTTAATTTTCTTTGGCTATCCACTTATCATATATATATATCCTATATAATAAAAGGCTAATATGCAAATCGACCAAACAGTGGAATGACCAGTCGTTGTAATGTGCACTGACCACCAAGGAGCAGAAACTCACCTCAGGAGCTGCCCCTTCGTGGTCAGAGTGCTCCCACAGGGAGAGCACTGCTCAACCAGAAGCCCTGAGCCGGGCTCGCAGCTGACAAGCACAGCAGCAGTGGCGGGAGCCTCTCCCACCTCTGCGGCAGTCGGACATCCCCCAAGGGCTCCTGGACTACAAGAGGGTGCATGAATTTTGTGCACTGGGCCTCTAGCATATATCCTATCTAATAAAAGAGAAACATGGTAATTAGCCGTACATCCGCTACCCTTCCCATTGGCTAATCGGGGGGATATGCAAATTAACTGCCAGCCAAGATGGCAGCCAGCAGCCAGGCAGCTTGAAGCTAACATAG